>NC_090249.1:61884642-61929642 GCF_037325665.1 Littorina saxatilis | reverse complement strand
TATGTACCTCTGAATCTATACGAAACAAACGGCTGTGATTCACAAGAACTCTAGCGATGGTTTTTGACTGTTCAGAGAAACTGGCGATAGGCATAAACCGTCGTCTGCTACGAGAACCACGACCTTGCGTGACCCTGCTTCCAGGCTTTTCTTTTTTCAAACTTTCAAAACTTCGAATTGTACTGATCTTGTCTTGATGAAAAAAGAATTCTTTTATGATTTAAGAATGTTTGTGTAACAGGCTATCAATTTATTATTTAAATTTTAAAAGTTAGGTCTAGCGCCCAAACCCACCACGGTCCGATTTTGAGAGGAGACAATCCGCAAAATAAATTCTTTGAAAATTGCTCGCTCTTTACGTAGGGCATCTAGGATGTTCCCGTCCGGTGAGCGTTCAAATGGAAGGGTGTTTGTACTGTGTGTAAAATCCTGACAAAGAGAGAGAGAGAGAGAGAGAGAGAGAGAGAGAGAGAGAGAGAGAGAGAGAGAGAGAGAGAGAGGAGGGGGTGGTGAGAGAGAGAGAGAGAGAGATACAGAGAGAGAGAGAGAGAGAGAGAGAGAGAAAGAGAGAGAGAGAGAGAGAGAGAAAGAGAGAGAGACAGAGAGACAGAGAGACAGAGAAAAATAAAGACAGACAGACAGACAGACACACAGGCAAAGACAAATAGAGAGAGTGAGAATGAGAGAAAGAATGTGTGTGCTTGTGGCACCACAGTTGACTTGAAGAGCTGAGTATTACTTCGTCCTACGGTCCAACACTTCGCGGTGCTTTGACAGGGAGCCACACCCACCCTGCGTCCCAGCAAGCAGATTTTGAAGGGCGGGGTGTGACAAAGCACAGCTCACCACACGCAGTTCTGCTGGAATTCTGACCCAGGTCAGTGTAACAAGTCGCTGGTTACAGCTCACAGTCCCAGAGAACAGCAACTCTCTTTTGTCAAACCCACAGAGTTATATCACTGGTCAAAACACCTTGCGTAAGACATGGCTCATGATTTATGTGATCCGACAGCCAAGAGAGAACAAGGCTAAGAATGCCATGCAAGTGCTAGAGCCTTGTGTAAGCTGACTTGTATCCAACACACCAGGGCAGTGAGTACGTGTTGCTGAGACGTTGACAGAGGTTGGACAATATAGGTACACTACGATCACCCGTATCATTATGGGACGAGGAACAACTACTACTTGCTGAGTGAAGTTCACACCGAAGTTAACTTTCAGGAGGATTGTGCACACAAAGAGACGCTGGTGACACACATTTGTCAGATGAATGTGACAAATGGATTTGTACATAAGTCAGTATTAAAAGTATTTAACACATGTGTACAGATTGGCTTGCCATACTTGTGGTTCACACGAGTGCAGAAATCACCTGTTGAGAAGAGGTGACCTATTTTTGTAAAGTATATCTCCATTGGCTGCTATTGACCAATGAGAGAGAAGATTGTTAACAGGAGGAAGCCAGGGTTGGATTGTGAAGGTTAGAGCATGACCGACAGTTGAAGAGAAGAGACGTGTCTCTGAATGTCTCCACGTTTGGGTTGTAATGCTGCTCACCAAACATTGAGGTCGAATACTGTACGACTCGTGTTGTGGAAGAATCATGAGTGATTCTATGCTGTGAATATACAGATATTTATTGAATTGTATTTTGCTCAGTAATATTGACTTGTGAAATGACTGTGAGAGTCATGTTGTGAAATGGGTTGAAGAAGCGTGAGCTGTTGTCAGCCATTTTGAAAAGGAATGTTGTATGTTCTTTTGGTTTAAACTGTTTTATTTAACGTTTGTGCATTATTTACAAAAAACGCATATTGAGTATGTTCTTTTGTAATGAAGTTACTTGTAAATGAGCTGGTGTAAATAATATAACAGCATAAGTTAGTTGACGGATAATTGAATAGTATTGAGAAAGAATAGCAGTATTATTTCGTGGAACTTATGGTAGCATAAACTTTTTACGCAGCACCCCGGTCGGAGTGACGGATGCACCACTCGGCGGCGGGAGAGAGAGAAGAGACGGGCATTCCCTCCTTGGCGCCACGGATCCGTTGATTGAGGGCGCAAGGTTGTATCAGCGCTGGAGTTCTGGAAACCGGTGGAACCTCACCCCATAGTCACCACGAGCTGTATTTCGTCGTGGGTGATATGGATCCAGAGTATGTACCCGCTTAATAGTGAGTAGTCATTGTATTTGTGAATTACCACTGAAGAAACATAATCGTCAGAAGGATTGTGTGAGACGAAGACGTCGTCAACTGAGAATTACGTGACATGTGAAATGTGCGTAAAGTGAAACTGTGTTAAACAGGAAACATAATCGTCAGGAGAATTGTGTGAGACGAGGACTTCGTCAATCGTGAGACAGTTAGACTCCTACGCGTTTTCACGATATTATTCTTATTATACATGAATGCAAGTGATTTGTAGACTGCATGAGAGATAACATATTTGTATTTTTGTGTTGATGTTACAATATAGGTACGAGGGCAAAGGGCAGTAATTGTGTTTCAGTCTTTGTACCTAGTTTGAGTGCTGTGTGTGTGTGAGTAAAAGTTACTTAGTAAACAGAGCAGAGCACGCATATTTTCTGATATAGTAACAAATACACACAGACACTTACACGAAAAACCATCCGTAACAATGAAAATAACGAATATCGCAAAAACCAAACACAAAATAATAAATGAAGACACCGTATTTCCAACCGCTCTCTATATAGTATATAACACTTACCATGTAAAACCACCTGCCCTCACCCTGTGCTGGGTTCAACACACTTGTTCATGTTCAACACAGAGCAACACCATGGAAAAAATGTCATTTTCTCCTCATCTCTGATACACTATTGCTCCTCGCCTGTTGAGGCCTATACCTGTTGCTATACCTGTTGGTGGTGGAACAGGTGAATTTTGCTATACCTGTTAGTGGTGGAACAGGTGAATCTTGCTATACCTGTTGGTGGTGGAACAGGTGAATCTTGCTATACCTGTTGGTGGTGGAACAGGTGAATCTTGCTATACCTGTTGGTGGTGGAACAGGTGAATCTTGCTATACCTGTTGGTGGTGGAACAGGTGAATCTTGCTATACCTGTTGGTGGTGGAACAGGTGAATCTTGCTATACCTGTTGGTGGTGGAACAGGTGAATCTTGCTATACCTGTTGGTGGTGGAACAGGTGAATCTTGCTATACCTGTTGGTGGTGGAACAGGTGAATCTTGCTATACCTGTTGGTGGTGGAACAGGTGAATCTTGCTATACCTGTTGGTGGGGGAACAGGTGAATCTTGCTATACCTGTTGGTGGTGGAACAGGTGAATCTTGCTATACCTGTTGGTGGGGGAACAGGTGGACAAAGGATGAGACAGTGAATGAATCCTCTCCAGAGTGCTCCCCCTTTTTTCACACTCTTTTCCCGATAAAACACAACCAAAATGGAAGTAAATGTGGTCAGCGTGATATCTTTCTGTGACACACCATTCACAGCCACCAGGATGAGCACCGCGAAATTGAGACGCGTCTGCTGGACAAAGAGAGAGGTGTCAGGTACGGGGAGCCGTTTTATCCCAGGTCCACTTCACTTAAATTGGACACACGGTGTGACAAAGGGGACCTTTAATAACGCCGGGAAAGTGAGAGTACCACTTGAGACAACATTTGTATTGTACTGAACACGGGGTGTACCGCAACAAAACCACAGAGGCGCCAGTTTCAATTTGGTGGCAAAAATGAACACTCGATGTAAACATGTTTACCTATGGTATGTATTGTGTTATTTGTTTTAGTTTTTTCTTTTTTTTAAGGAAATGGGACTAAGAGAGTGACTGACTGGTGGAGTTTTACGTCCTCTTTGGGCCAATCATTGGTCTGTTTATTATATTGTGACGGGTAGAGGTAGCTATGCTATGAAGGTGGACAAAACACAAGACAGATAGAGAGAGAGAGAGAGAGAGAGAGAGAGAGAGAGAGAGAGAGAGAGAGAGAGAGAGAGAGAGGGAATAGAGAGAGGAAAAAAGAGAGAGCAACGCAACGCAATGCAAAAAAAGGAAAACAGAGTAACACAACAGTAAACACACACTCACACACACACACACACACACACACACACACACACACACACACACACACACACTATCAAAAATCCCTAGTCTCAACCCTCTCTACCCGTATCGTATCGGTTTCAGGGTTTCCGTTCCCAGAAATGGCGCTGCGGAAGGAATGTAGGGGAAAGACGTGTGACGATTTTCACCGTTATCTGTGGCAGCATCACCCTGCTAACAGCCTCGCTGCGACTCCACTCTCAACGCGACCCTCAATCCTCGCCACATCTTGCAAACGTCGCCACATTCCGACCCCCCTCCCTCTCCCCCCACCCTCGTCGTTTTTTGTCCCCTATTATTTTGTCCTTTTTTTTTTCTTTTTCTCAAGCGCGCTAATTTTCTTGTCCCATAAAAAAACCTCTAATTGACTTTCAACAGGACAGCACTTCCTGTGCAAACCTCACAATGGTTGGCTTTGTTTTTGTGCATACATTTGCATACATTTGCATACCTTAATACAGCGTGGCTGTGCTCCTGTCTGCCCTGGACATATAACTTGCGTGTAACCTTTCCGCACTTCACCGCTGCACGTCGTCATAAAACAAAGACACTTCATATGTTCGTCAGATATCAGTGAAAACACCCAGCTATCACTTGTTCGCCATGTTTTACTATCCGAATGTGTATTGATTATCATTTCAAGAACGTGTCCATAAGCAATCTGCTTGTTAACGTTCTTAATATTGTTATTGTTTGAAACGTGTGCATGAGAAATTGAATAAAACACGCTTAAACCAAAACACCCAGTCCTGATCGTTTCAGTTTTCACGCCCAAACCACCTTCAGTGCACCATCCCATCCCTATGGAAAGCCGTTTGGCTCATAACCATTAATAATTCAAACACGTGTAATAAATAATGTATACACGTGTAATAAATAATTTATACATGTGTAAGAAATATTTTATACATGTGTATTCATTTCTTACACGTGTATAAATTATTTCTTACACGTGTTTGAATTATTTATTACACGTGTATAAATTATTTATTACACGTGTATAAATTATTTATTACACGTGTTTGAATTATTTATTACACGTGTATTGGTTATGAACCAAACGGCTTTCCATACATCCCGTGCAATTAATGGCCACAACACACACCTCTCGTCTGCACCCCGAGTGAACAACATGGGGGTATAAGGGTGGAGGTTTGTCCCATCTCACAGGTCAACTTATGTGCAGACCTGTTGTTGCTTTATCGCCCTTCGTGTGCACACGCAAGCACAAGACCAAGTGCGCACGGTAAAGATCCTGTAATCCATGTCAGAGTCCGGTGGGCTATAGAATTAGTAATAGAAACATGAAAATACTAAGCATGCATCCTCCGAAAGCGGCGTATGGCTGCCTATAAATGGCGGGGTAAAAACGGTCATACACGTAAAAACCTACTCGTACAAAAAAAAAGAGAGTGAACATGGGAGATTCAGCCCATGAACGAAGAAGAAGAGGAAAAAGGACCAAACGAAGAAGAATGGGAATGGTACAGGACCGGAATGGTACGGGACCGGAATGGTACAGGACCGGAATGGTACAGGACCGGAATGGTACAGGACCTGAATGATACTGTCTCTAATTCAGCGCACATAACTCCTCAGCACTGGTGCAGGACAATGTTTTCACTGGGTTCAACAGGATATTCTTTGTAGTGCTACGCTGCAGTATAACGTCTTTGGTTCGACTAGTTCTTCCAATGCACATCTCAAGTTACATTCTAAAAGCAAATGATGGAAGTAAAGTCGGTCTAGAAAACTAAATGTGACCAGTATTTAGACTATTTGATTATTATTCAAGTCATCATAGGCCTCTGCGTTTACTATGTAGAAACAATAAGTGGTTATACGCTACAGTTTTCATATCCGTCTGCATGATATGTGTCGCGTACAACCACTATAGACAACGTGTTGTACGTGTTTTACCACGTCATAACTTAAGATGCAGGCTCTGGTGTCGCTTTGTTAACACCAAAAAGCTGGCATGGATGCTTTCAAAAATGTCGCTGACTTGTACATGACAGTCACTGGTTAACTTGAGTAATAAAGCCAGCAGGGTTTGAAGGGTGGAAGGACAGGTGACATTTCACGTCGCCTCTTCTGACTTCAAATGTTTGTCCAGATTTGAGGCAAAGGTCACACTCATACCACGGGAAGCTCGTACATGCCTGGGTGTGTTTACAGTCCTGTTTTGAAAGGTCGTCTAAAAATATCATATTTTGACTGTGCGCAGCGCTGTCAGTGAGTACGTGAATGCTGGTGACCTCAGCAAAACAGCCACAAACTGAACACAGAGACAGGGAACACTGAGAGGAGTGGGCGAGAAATACTATGACAGAGACGGCAGACATCCACGAAGACACGGACGCCGCGCGCAAAGAGTTTATTGTTCTTTCTTGTCTCGAGATTCCAAGGTGTCATTTGAGGCCGAGTCAGCTTCCATCTTATTCGATTTATCTTTTTTTTAATTCTCGGAATACTCTTTAAAAACTATTCACGTTTACGACATATCACAGTTAAAGGTAGAAGGAGGAGGAATGAACAGAACAAATGAGACAAAAACAAAGTCAGATCAGAGACGGAGACAGATGCAAGGAACTGACACCCGTGTGCATGAGACAGACAAAACAAAGAACGTCAGCCAGAGAGCGGGAGGCGGCACAAACACGAAGGCAGACAAAACAAAGAACGTCAGCCACAGAGCGGGAGGCGGCACAAACACGAAGAAGAGTCAGACAAAACAAAGAACGTCAGCCAGAGAGCGGGAGGCGGCACAAACACGAAGAAGACAAAACAAAGAACGTCAGCCACAGAGCGGGAGGCGGCACAAACACGAAGACAGACACAAACAAAGAACGTCAGCCAGAGAGCGGGAGGCGGCACAAACACGAAGAAGACAAAACAAAGAACGTCAGCCACAGAGCGGGAGGCGGCACAAACACGAAGACAGACAAAACAAAGAACGTCAGCCACAGAGCGGGAGGCGGCACAAACACGAAGAAGACAAAACAAAGAACGTCAGCCACAGACGGCACAAACACGAAGAAGACAAAACAAAGAACGTCAGCCACAGAGCGGGAGGCGGCACAAACACGAAGAAGACAAAACAAAGAACGTCAGCCACAGAGCGGGAGGCGACACAAACACGAAGACAGACAAAACAAAGAACGTCAGCCACAGACGGCACAAACACGAAGACAGACAAAACAAAGAACGTCAGCCACAGACGGCACAAACACGAAGACAGACAAAACAAAGAACGTCAGCCAGAGAGCGGGAGGCGGCACAAACACGAAGAAGACAAAACAAAGAACGTCAGCCACAGAGCGGGAGGCGGCACAAACACGAAGAAGACAAAACAAATAACGTCAGCCACAGAGCGGGAGGCGGCACAAACACGAAGAAGACAAAACAAAGAACGTCAGCCACAGAGCGGGAGGCGGCACAAACACGAGTTAGACAAAACAAAGAACGTCAGCCACAGAGCGGGAGGCGGCACAAACACGAAGACAGACAAAACAAAGAACGTCAGCCACAGACGGCACAAACACGAAGACAGACAAAACAAAGAACGTCAGCCACAGAGCGGGAGGCGGCACAAACACGAAGAAGACAAAACAAAGAACGTCAGCCACAGAGCGGGAGGCGGCACAAACACGAAGAAGAGACAGGCAAAACTACAACACCGAGCCGAGCGAACAGGCCAAGACACCGAGTCACTACGCCGACGACAACAAGACACCGAGTCACTACGCCGACGACAACAAGACACCGAGTTACTACGCCGACGACAACAAGACACCGAGTCACTACGCCGACGACAACAAGACACCGTCACTACGCCGACGACAACAAGACACCGAGTCACTACGCCGACGACAACAAGACACCGAGTCACTACGCCGACGACAACAAGACACCGAGTCACTACGCCGACGACAACAAGGCACCGACACCACACAAGCGTAACACGGCCAGACACATGAAGCCTCACGACCCTACTCCAGAGTCTGGAACCATCGGCTGAGCTAGCGAAGAACCCACTCGACACTCGGCAGAGATAGAGAGGGGAAGCTCTTTGGAGAGTTGGAGAAAGAGAGAGAGAGAGAGAGAGAGAGAGAGAGAGAGAGAGAGAGAGAGAGAGAGAGAGAGAGAGAGAGAGAGAGAGAGAGAGAGAGAGAGAGAGAGAGAGAGAGAGAGAGAGAGAGAGAGAGAGAGAGAGAGAGAGAGTGTGCCTCGGGCGACAAGTATCGATAAGATAGCTCTGACTTTCTCCGCTTCTTTCTGTCTGGAATTCAACTTTCCCCTTGTCTCTGTGTCTGGAATTGTACTCCCGCCTCCTGGCGGTGTCTGGCAGCGCACTTGAGTTCCACACCTCCCCGGTCCTCGTGTAACCCCGGCCTCTCCAGACGTGACCCGGCTCGCCGCGTGTTAGGTGGAGGGCCCTTGACACAAAGGTCGGCGAGGTGATACAGGGGGTACTTGACACAAAGGTCGGCGAGGTGATACAGGGGGTACTTGACGGCGTGTGGACACAGATATCCTCCTGCTTAGCTCTTCATGTGGCCACACGGACTGAGGGGTGACGTCCCGACTCGCCCCCTCCCACCTCGCCCCTTCCTATATCGCCCCCTCTCATCTCACCCCCTAGTCTGAGGTGAGCTGAGTTTGGGTTCTGAACCACTCTGGGTCAGCATGCATGAGATGGAAGTGTACAATTTACCTTGAAAGCAAATGTCATTATTGGAAGTGTGAATTCCGAAGTTCACTTCTAAACTGTTCCCTATTTTTTTTATTTTTTTCATTACTTTATTGTTCTATCGCTAAGAAATTCGGGTCGCTTCCTCCGTCTATTCAGCCGTCAGTTACTTCCTCGTTAACTAGCGAGGTAAGCCCTTCTCCCGACCCATGCATGTTAGAATGAGTAAAGTACTTCCAAAGTCGCTCAAAATAGTGCACAGTGCAATAGTCGTGAACTTCCCTATCATACATACGGGCCCTGGTGTGGTGATCTGGAAAGTGCACCGACTGCCCCATCAAAATGGTGGCTGGTTGCATCTTCTAGGGTAGGGCCTACGAGGACACAAACACCTTCAGGTCATTTGTAGAATTGGACAGGGAAGAAAAAATGTCACAATCTTAGACACAGGAAGGCACTTGACCACCAGTCAGCCACAGTTCCCCTTGAGTTTGGCGTCCCACAAGGCTCTGTGCTGGGTCCTGTCCTTTTTATTCTCTATACAACTCCTCTGTCCAATGTAATCTCGACTCATTCCGTCGAGCATGAAATGTTCGCAGACGACACACAACTATACAAATCAGAATCACCTGAAAACATTCCTAACCTCCTTCACTCTCTAGACATCTGTACTTCAACTGTTAAAACATGGATGTCAGAAAATAAACTTAAACTGAATGACGATAAGACCGAGGCGATGTGTTTCTCAAAATCCAAAAAAACTCACTCTCTTCCAAAAGCAGTAACACTCGGTGCTGTTAGCATTGATTTTGCAGATAAAGTCCGCGATCTTGGAGTCATTATTGACCGCGATCTGACTATGAAACAGCATGTCACCAAAACCTGCCAGGCCGCATACATTGAGTTGAAAAGGATTAGTTCAGTCCGCTCTTGTCTGACTGAAGAGGCCACCAAAACACTAATTTCTTCGTGTGTGCTATCTAGAATAGACTTTTGTAATTCAGTACTAATCGGTAGCCCCCAGACTATCATCCAACCACTGCAAAGGGTTCAACATTCAGCTGCAAGATTAATTTGTAAATCCTCCAAGAAGCAACCTTGTACTCCCCTTTTGAAATATCTGCACTGGCTTCCGGTCAATCAAAGAATTAAGTACAAAAGCTCGTGTCTCTGTTTTAAAATCATCACTGGTTCTGCACCTTTATATCTGTCTGAACTCGTAAACCTGTACGTCCCTTCCAGATCGCTGCGCTCTGCCGCTGACACTCGAATGTTCCGAATTCCAACAAAAAAAAGAAAAGTACATGGACAACGCGCATTTTCATTTGCTGCTGTTAAAACATGGAACTCCCTTCCTTATTCTGTCAGACATAGTCCATCCTATTCTTCTTTTAGATCAAATCTGAAAACGCACCTGTTCACACAGCATTTTCTAGACTAACCAGTAACTCCCAAACTGTCTGGTGACCCCTGCAGCAGCCAGTGATCTGGAAATCGTGTGCTGCTACTTTTTTCTCTTTTCCTTGTGCAAACTACAAATCGGTTTATCTAGTCAGATAAATGGATGTGCATAAGCACGAGCTTGGTTTTGTGATTATATCTGCGGCTTTTTTGTGTGTACGCCATGTATGCAGATTGTGTAGGTATATTAGTATTCATGTGTGAGTGCATGTGTATGTGTTGTATGTATGTGTGTGCGCCTGTCTGTATGCGTGTGTGTGTGTTTGTGTGCGTGTGTGTGTGTGTGTGTGTGTGTGAACGTGTGTCTGTGTGTCTGTGTGTATCTGTGAATGTGTGTGGTCATAGCATGTGTGTGTGTATGCGCACGCGTATGTGCGTGCGCACGCGTGTGTTTGTTTGCGACTGCATGGATTTAAACGATGAATTTGCTTTTGTACTCCTGTTCTTTTTGTGTATTAATGCTGTATTTTGGTTTTGTACATGTGTATAGCAATGTCATTGTAAAGCGCTTAGAGCTTCTAGGTAAGCGCTCTATAAGTTTCCATTATTATTATTATTATTATTATTACTTGACACAGTGCGTCGGATCTACACCCTGCACTGGCTACCCGACAGCAATGATGGCTGGCTGGCGCTGTGGCTGTTTTGTTGCTGTCAAGAGAAGAGAAGTCCTTCTGGGCAATTGTAGAGATGGACACGGGAGAACTGGTGCCCAATAAACGGTCATGTTGCTTTTGGTTGCTGTGCTGTACCGTGTCACGGGCTGTCCTATACTACAGAATGGCGTGAACGAGAGCTTGGGAGTTTTCGAATACTGGCATCAGAGTTAGGCCAGGAATAAAGAGACGAAAAGAAGAGAAAAAACCCCATCTGGAATTACAGAGCAACAGGCAGACAAACGCACAGAGAAACTGACGGAAAACGCACAGAGGAACTGACGGAAAACGCACAGAGGAACTGACGGAAAACACACAGAGGAACTGACGGAAAACGCACAGAGGAACTGACGGAAAACGCACAGAGGAACTGACGGAAAACGCACAGAGGAACTGACGGAAAACGCACAGAGGAACTGACGGAAAACACACAGAGGAACTGACGGAAAACGCACAGAGGAACTGACGGAAAACGCACAGAGGAACTGACGGAAAACGCACAGAGGAACTGACGGAAAACGCACAGAGGAACTGACGGAAAACGCACAGAGGAACTGACGGAAAACACACAGAGGAACTGAAGGAAAACGCACAGAGGAACTGACGGAAAACACACAGAGGAACTGACGGAAAACACACAGAGGAACTGACGGAAAACGCACAGAGGAACTGACGGAAAACGCACAGAGGAACTGACGGAAAACACACAGAGGAACTGACGGAAAACACACAGAGGAACTGACGGAAAACGCACAGAGGAACTGACGGAAAGCGCACAGAGGAACTGACGGAAAACACACAGAGGAACTGACGGAAAACGCACAGAGGAACTGACGGAAAACACACAGAGGAACTGACGGAAAACACACAGAGGAACTGACGGAAAACGCACAGAGGAACTGACGGAAAGCGCACAGAGGAACTGACGGAAAACACACAGAGGAACTGACGGAAAACGCACAGAGGAACTGACGGAAAACACACAGAGGAACTGACGGAAAACACACAGAGGAACTGACGGAAAACACACAGAGGAACTGACGGAAAACGCACAGAGGAACTGACGGAAAACACACAGAGGAACTGACGGAAAACACACAGAGGAACTGACGGAAAGCGCACAGAGGAACTGACGGAAAGCGCACAGAGGAACTGACGGAAAGCGCACAGAGGAACTGACGGAAAGCGCACAGAGGAACTGACGGAAAACACACAGAGAGAGGTACACTATCCGTTCTCCAGCATTTCGGTTTTTCTGCAGAATAACTGAATAATGTCATAATCCGCCAAGGATAGTACACTGCACATGAGGCCGTATTATTGAACATGATCTACATCTCTCGTTATTGTCCGTGCAACAACAATGCACACGAATGAGTTCTTCTGATAAATACTTCTCTTTTGATAAAAACCCGTATTAATATTCTTTGCGTCCTTGAAGTCTAGCTAATCATGTCTATCTCACAAAGTAAACCTGGCGACCCAGCAAACCCAAAACTAGAATAATCTGAGATAGACTCCGCGTGTTATTGTGTTTATCCGTCCCCCTTTCTATAGTCTTTTAAGTACAAGGCCAAACTCTCCAGTACTCTGGCTGGTGAACCTGACAACCCTTTGTCTCCAAAAAATGACAGTAACAATATCTGAAGCATTGTTTGTGTGTGTTCTATCGTGTGTCCCTGGAGTAACGGGCCTTGACTGGGCGGTAAGGCCCGGATCTGGGGGTAAGGGCGAGCACTGGAGCTATCTGATGGTCGTGGTCTGTGGGCTTTGTCCTCCCGCTCAAAGGCAGCATTGTGGATTGGGGACGCTATCTCGCTCGGCAGAGGCGGTGAAAAAACAATCTGATCCGCGACGAGCGCAACACAATACACGCTGGTTCCTCTTACAGGCTCCCTTAATCTCACACACCCGCTTCTTCATGACTGTGGGTTAGCGCGGCGGTGTTATGCGCACGGTTTATCAGGATATCTATATATATCTCCCGCAAAAATGAACTGCACTGAGTCATGCCTTTAATCTGAGGTTTATTGTATTATTGCATAACAGAAGTCTCCCCCCCTCCCCCCAACTCCCCGCACTGAAAATTCGCCTGTGTAAGGGCAACAAAAGCGTGACCGAGAATGTGCATGGTGTAACTGATTGAGCGCCGTATTCAAGTCTGGTCAAGTTGTATATCATTAAGTGGAGAGTTTGATCATTATTGTCTCTGAAAATAAGTATAAGGAAAATAATCCAGAGCTCAAACGAACTGATGTTCGGAACACAACAAATACAATGCACATTTAACCACAGCTCTTTCTATGTCTGTGACATTTACCCAGCACAAAACAGCCACGGCCGTCAACAAATACGCAGAACTAAGAACTGGACACACAGCCGCTCAGCAGGCTCAGCAGGGAACGTAAAGTACACCTCATCCATGGATGTCCATGGTACACGCGGTCGGGCAAGTATTTACCTGTCTACCTGGGGTTTTCCCTGACCATCCATCATCCATCGGACATTCCTCGGGTCCGAACACAGGGCTCAGCGTGCAGCAGTCTGGACTGACCACTCTCATGACCAATCGAACAAGGAAAACAACAAGGTCCTGGCCCCGACACTGACCAGAGAGTGAGAGGGGAGGAAGGGGGAAGATAGAGAGATGGGGAAAGGGAGCGAGTGTCACAAGCGGCTTTAATATTAGCATACTTTTATGCTGTGGGGTTAAATGTATTGTATTGGAGCGCCTGTGTTCCTCTATTTCGCCTGTCATAGGTAGACGCTGGTTAACTGCAGGTGTCTCGTGGAGCTCGTGCTCAGGTATTTCACGTGTGTTTTGCTTGTATTTTGTAAGGTGAACTCAGAGCTAAATTCGAGCTCGTAGATACTCCTTTTTATTCATTCGTTCTTTGCCTTTAGCCGAGGGAAGATAGCTTGCGTTCCAAGCGAATCCGTTCTTCGTTGAACGTAGGGTCTGTTTGCGTAGAGCAGATGCCGGAAACCTGTTATCAACGGCAGGGGATATGTATGGCTACTTCAATACAACCAGGATGTGGTATGTAATCATTAAATATTATGTTGTGTGTGTTACAGTTAAATTATTCTCAGGTTTAGATTTGCTTATTGACTTCTGAAAACCGGTCAATCCAAGATGGCGGAATGTATAGTATGCACGTGCGTGTGTAACTTTGTACTTGAACGGTATGAATTTGTGAGTTTGTTTTGAGTCGTGGATGACAGACTGCGTGCGTGTTTTGTGCATGTGTGCGTGACAAATGGGGGCTCGTCCGGGATTCTTTATTATTACATCGTCACCTATGATTTTGCTCTGTTCGTCTGTTTGTTTGTACCGTCTTGTCAGGTTTGATTTTTGAATAGGGATGATTGAATAACATGCTTGTACGTGCTAAGGCTTAACCTGATTTTCACAGCGGCCACCTGTGAATACTAGCCGGTGCTGGGTACATGTCTCGACGTTGTTTATAGCATTTTTCCCTGTTGTAATTTGTCTGGAAATGTTGTAGATTGAGATGTTTTGCTTCAGAATTTTGTTGTGAAGTAGTTAGGTTGCTTTTCCATAGTTGGCGACTTAACCATTTTACATTTGGTGAGAAATCATGTCGGGATCCAAATCTCGCAATGCCGCTCTGGCAAGTTTTTCTACCCCTGATCATGGTAATTCTCCACCCCGTATGACACTTACCACGCCAAAGCATATGGATGGAGCTGCTGTTGACCCTATTGAAAAATCTAGTTCCCTCACGTCAGCTCAAGAAATTATAGCCGCTAGGGGACGTGCTTTGGGCGTTCGATCAGGGGCTGCTTTAGCAAAATACGTTCAAGAAGAGGAAGCAGCTCAACGAAGACTACTTCAAGAAGAAGAGGAAGCTCAACTGAGAAAAGAAGAAGCTCAACGAAGACTACTTCAAGAAGAAGAGGAAGCTCAACTGAGAAAAGAAGAAGCTCAACGAAGACTACTTCAAGAAGAAGAGGAAGCTCAACTGAGAAAAGAAGAAGCTCAACTGAGAAAAGAAGAAGCTCAACGAAGACTTCAGAGGGAGGAACAGGATGCTCAACGAAGACTTCAGAGGGAGGAAGAAGAAATCAGAAGAAAAGTACTTCGAGAAGAGGAAGAAAACGACCGCCGCCGACGTCTAGCTGAACTGGAAGAAGAAAAAGTTCGTGCAGAGATAGAAAAGACTAGGAGAGAAGAGACTACTTCAAGTTCTCGTAGTAGGGCTATTGAACCAGTTCGTCTGAAAATAGATCCATTTGATGAAGCCAAAGAGGATCTCGATACTTTCCTAGGACGATTCGAGAGAGCCGCAACTCTCAGCGGCTGGGACAGGGAGAGTGACTGGGGAGCTCGGCTGGGAGCCCTCCTGAAAGGTTTTGCTGCCGATGTTTACTTGGAACTGCCAGCTGAGGATGCGGGAAACTTTGATGTCATTGTGGACGCCCTTAGAGGATCTTTTCGCTGGACGGCTGACTCGTATCGTTCTAAGTTTCGATTCGCGGCCAAAAGGGGAGAGGAGACTTTTATACAGTTTGCTACCCGCCTTCGAATTTGGTTTGAACGGTGGAGGAAAGCCGCGAAGAAAGAGGAGACCTATGCTGGAATCCGAGACCTCCTACTGATGGAACACCTGATGGACCATGTGTCTGGGGACCTCGCGGATTTCATCCGGCAGCGCGAACCGGCGAACGTCACCGAGGCCGCCGAACTAGCTGAGAGGTTTGCTGCATCAAAAAGAGCCAGGAAAAACCCGGTTACTGCGACTGGTCGAGTCGAGAAGAATACGAAGGACATTGAAAACCCTGAGGAAGACTCTGCCCCAGTTAGTCCCGTCCACCCCAACGGCCCTTTTCCCAAGAGAAATTGCTACGGTTGCGGTAAAACTGGGCACATCCGTAGGAATTGCCCGCATTCAGCATCGTCCTTCAACGTGCGGACCGTCACCAACGTGAGAACAGTTGTAACGACGCCAGGAACCACTGCTGCCACAGAGTTACCTACCCTTTGTGACCCATGTAGCCAACTTTCGTACACTCCTTTATGCACGGTCAGTATCAATGGATCGCAAGTATCTGCTCTTCGTGACACAGGCGCCGACGGACTGGTCATTGACTCCTCTTTGGTAAAAGACTGTAACCTCAAGCAGGGAAGTCAAACTATTCGTTTCGCAGCAGGGAACGTTCAGAAGACTTGTCCTACTACGATCGTACATTTAGAGTCCCCATTCTTCTCAGGGAACGTTGTCGCTATTGTGGCTGACCAGCTAACATACCCCGTACTCATCGGAAACCGGATCGTTCAGCCTGGAGGAGAAACCCTTGAAGTTCCTGTGTACCGGGCGAAAGCTCAACCTGTCAAGATAGCCGCCATTACTCAAGTCCAAAATACGCGAGAAAAAGAACCTCCTAAAACCCTACGGATGAAGGACTCTGGTCTAGGTGTTACCAGAGAGAAGTTGATCCAGCTACAGACGCTGGACCCAACTTTATCGCGGATGCGGGAGTTGGCCAGAGGGAGGAACCCTACACCATCCGGGAAGAAAGGAAAGGTGAAATTCCTTTGGAAACAGGGCGTCCTACATCGCCTTTTCATAACCACGGAGAAGACCTTCAGTCAGGTGGTGGTGCCCGAGACTCTTCGTTCGGGTATTTTGAGACGATACCACAATGTTACTAAGACTGGTCATCTTGAGACAAAGAAAACTAAGAATAGACTCTGGCATTCGTTCTACTGGCCAGGGATGGAGGGCGACATCAGGCGTTATGTTCATTCCTGTGATGTTGGTCATCGAGCTTTATCTGAAGGAGGATCACCCAAAGCTCACCTTGGAAAGATGCCCCTCATAGATGAACCATTCAGAAGAATCGCTGTCGACCGTGTTGGCACATTGACAGTCTCAGAGAGAGAGAATCGCTACAGACGGATCACCAGTCCCTTCAACCTCTACAGAAGACATAGATGACGAACGGAAGCTTGATGCGCTGGGCCCTGTTGCTTCAGACATTCACGTTCCGCATCAGAGCAATCCGAGGATGCGACAACGTCGGAGCAGACTATTACAGCCGCATTGTGTAGAATTTTTGTGACGAACCGTAGTTCGGTTTGAGTAGGGGGGTTTGTCACAAGCGGCTTTAATATTAGCATACTTTTATGCTGTGGGGTTAAATGTATTGTATTGGAGCGCCTGTGTTCCTCTATTTCGCCTGTCATAGGTAGACGCTGGTTAACTGCAGGTGTCTCGTGGAGCTCGTGCTCAGGTATTTCACGTGTGTTTTGCTTGTATTTTGTAAGGTGAACTCAGAGCTAAATTCGAGCTCGTAGATACTCCTTTTTATTCATTCGTTCTTTGCCTTTAGCCGAGGGAAGATAGCTTGCGTTCCAAGCGAATCCGTTCTTCGTTGAACGTAGGGTCTGTTTGCGTAGAGCAGATGCCGGAAACCTGTTATCAACGGCAGGGGATATGTATGGCTACTTCAATACAACCAGGATGTGGTATGTAATCATTAAATATTATGTTGTGTGTGTTACAGTTAAATTATTCTCAGGTTTAGATTTGCTTATTGACTTCTGAAAACCGGTCAATCCAAGATGGCGGAATGTATAGTATGCACGTGCGTGTGTAACTTTGTACTTGAACGGTATGAATTTGTGAGTTTGTTTTGAGTCGTGGATGACAGACTGCGTGCGTGTTTTGTGCATGTGTGCGTGACAGCGAGGTCACGGATTCCAACCAAGGCCGGGACGGACACTTTGATGTGCAGACTCAGAGCCCGTATCCATGTTCCACCACCGTGCCACCACGGTGGGACGTAAAATACTGTGGTCATTCTGCTAAACGTGCAGGTGGCTGATTACATCTAAACACGCACACACCTAAACACGCACACACCTAAACACGCACACATCTAAACACGCACACATCTAAACACGCACACATCTAAACACGCACACATCTAAACACGCACACACCTAAACACGCACACATCTAAACACGCACACATCTAAACACGCACACATCTAAACACGCACACACCTAAACACGCACACACCTAAACACGCACACATCTAAACACGCACACATATAAACACGCACACATCTAAACACGCACACATCAAAACACGCACACACCTAAACACGCACACACCTAAACACGCACACATCTAAACACGCACACACCTAAACACGCACACATCTAAACACGCACACACCTAAACACGCACACATCTAAACACGCACACACCTAAACACGCACACACCTAAACACGCACACACCTAAACACGCACACACCTAAACACGCACACACCTAAACACGCACACATCTAAACACGCACCCACCTAAACACGCACACACCTAAACACGCACCCACCTAAACACGCACACACCTAAACACGCACACACCTAAACACGCACACATCTAAACACGCACCCACCTAAACACGCACACATCTAAACACGCACCCACCTAAACACGCACACATCTAAACACGCACCCACCTAAACACGCACACATCTAAACACGCACACACCTAAACACGCACACATCTAAACACGCACACACCTAAACACGCACACATCTAAACACGCACACATCTAAACACGCACCCACGTAAACACGCACACATCTAAACACGCACACACCTAAACACGCACACATCTAAACAGCACGACTCTCGTTGCAGCTAACTTTCTTCTGGGAGGAAGTGACCCGAATTTCCCAAATACTGTCTGATAAAGGCAGCAGTGAGCGTGTTGAGTTTAGGTACAAGACTATGTATGGTCTTATCCAGTGGGAAAGCCTGTCAGCATCTGAGATGGGGAGCGTGTTGAGTTTAGGTACAAGACTATGTATGGTCTTATCCAGTGGGAAAGCCTGTCAGCATCTGAGATGGGGAGCGTGTTGAGTTTAGGTACAAGACTATGTATGGTCTTATCCAGTGGGAAAGCCTGTCAGCATCTGAGATGGGGAGCGTGTTGAGTTTAGGTACAAGACTATGTATGGTCTTATCCAGTGGGAAAGCCTGTCAGCATCTGAGATGGGGAGCGTGTTGAGTTTAGGTACAAGACTATGTATGGTCTTATCCAGTGGGAAAGCCTGTCAGCATCTGAGATGGGGAGCGTGTTGAGTTTAGGTACAAGACTATGTATGGTCTTATCCAGTGGGAAAGCCTGTCAGCATCTGAGATGGGGAGCGTGTTGAGTTTAGGTACAAGACTATGTATGGTCTTATCCAGTGGGAAAGCCTGTCAGCATCTGAGATGGGGAGCGTGTTGAGTTTAGGTACACGACTATGTATGGTCTTATCCAGTGGGAAAGCCTGTCAGCATCTGAGATGGGGAGCGTGTTGAGTGTAGGTACAAGACTATGTATGGTCTTATCCAGTGGGAAAGCCTGTCAGCATCTGAGATGGGGAGCGTGTTGAGTGTAGGTACAAGACTCTGTATGGTCTTATCCAGTGGGAAAGCCTGTCAGCATCTGAGATGGGGAGCGTGTTGAGTTTAGGTACACGACTATGTATGGTCTTATCCAGTGGGAAAGCCTGTCAGCATCTGAGATGGGGAGCGTGTTGAGTTTAGGTACAAGACTATGTATGGTCTTATCCAGTGGGAAAGCCTGTCAGCATCTGAGATGGGGAGCGTGTTGAGTGTAGGTACAAGACTATGTATGGTCTTATCCAGTGGGAAAGCCTGTCAGCATCTGAGATGGGGAGCGTGTTGAGTTTAGGTACACGACTATGTATGGTCTTATCCAGTGGGAAAGCCTGTCAGCATCTGAGATGGGGAGCGTGTTGAGTGTAGGTACAAGACTATGTATGGTCTTATCCAGTGGGAAAGCCTGTCAGCATCTGAGATGGGGAGCGTGTTGAGTGTAGGTACAAGACTATGTATGGTCTTATCCAGTGGGAAAGCCTGTCAGCATCTGAGATGGGGAGCGTGTTGAGTGTAGGTACAAGACTATGTATGGTCTTATCCAGTGGGAAAGCCTGTCAGCATCTGAGATGGGGAGCGTGTTGAATTTAGGTACAAGACTATGGTCTTATCCAGTGTGAAAGGCTGTCCTGATCTAAGATGGTGAGCGTGTTGAGTTTAGGTACAAGACTATGGTCTTATCCAGTGGGAAAGCCTGTCATCATCTGAGATGGGGAGCCCAACTATTTTGTCTCCTTCAAGGTCACACGGGTCATGGAGGTCGCGCAACAGCTGCAGTACGGCAGATGAGCACAGCGGGGGACAGCCACTGACCTGCTGTACAAGTGTGTGTGGAGGGGGGGGGGGTGTAGCAGATAAGCCAGTGCCAGAACTGGGCAGCCCGGACGATCAGAAAACAACATACACGAATGAGCACTGCAGGTAACCTGGAGGTAAAAAAAAGATGACGTTGTATCCTGGCTACGAGCTTTGATCTGTGAAATTCTCTCGGAACAGGGTCAAACTTTTCACGGGTTTAGCTAGTCACTTCAGGCCAGCACGGGAATTCCCCTTCCAGCAAGCTATGACGACACTCAATGGACTTCCAAGTTATCGTTCCAAAAACGAACGTAGCTGGCAGCGAAAATCTGTTCATTCAGTTCATCGTCACATAATCTGAGCACAAAATGTCAAATACTCTTCATCAGATAAAAAATCAAACTTGCGACGGTCGATATCACACAGTCGCAGCTTAGTCCTTGTTTGAAAAACACAGTCTAGAAACAGTTTTCAGACTGGATCAAACGCTAGCGCTGGTTCCACTGACTGAAGGTTAACTAAAATGCAATATTTGGTGTAAGTGAATACGTAATAGTAACACTGTTGTGGCAGTGTTAACTTGGTACAAAGCACCAGTCCGCTCTGAAAAATTGCTTTCGGTCGGAGCTAGAAGCTGCAGCATCACTGTTCAGACAGATAGCAGGTCAGCGTGTTTGACACGGTCCAGTGACCAATGCTACGGCTGACTGAACTCGTTGCCCGCATGGCGTAACTCCAAGACAAACACGAAGCCGGTGCAGCCGCCATTATAGCACACCTATCTGCACCTGTACCAGTAACAGTCGTCAAGGCTGAAGTACCTGTACCAGTATCAGTCGTCAAGGCTGAAGTACCTGTACCAGTACCAGTCGTCAAGGCTGAAGTACCTGTACCAGTACCAGTACCTGTGGCACCTCTCAAGTTTCCTTGACCTGTTGTGAGTCACCAAGGCGTTTCATCAACTCATAAAAAGTCACACAGGCTGCATGGTATTAATATCTAAGCCAGTAATCAGAGCAGACATTCATTGACCTGACGATAGACTGTTACGTCAAAGTGGGTTCAATGTGAGCGAGTACATTTCTCCGCACCAAAAACAGTACCCGTCTCGTCTACTTACTAGTTTTGCATATATAGAGTAAGGAAAGATTAGCAACAGCGAAGAACATTTGAAAACAAATATTTAATGCTAAAACAAGAAAGAAGATCTTTTGACTTGCTATCTGTGGCCGACCGGAACAATATCTACTGACCTTGCCCTTGCCCGGTGTTTTGACAGACAGGGTGAAGTGACGCAATCTGTACCTCACCCATCACTCATCCCGCGCGCAATACACGAGCTCATGAATATTCATCAGTTCCACAGGGCCCAATAGCGTACATCCCATAGCGAGTACGGGGTAATATTAGAATATATATATATATCAAACATCTTTCGCTAAAATATAGTCTTGTTTGCTGCGGCGGCATATTTCCACAAAAAATGAATTATTAACAGCTATTGTGTTTTCAGCGTAGCAATAGGGTCCGATATTTAGACGAGACAAGTATAATGCGACGAGTCGAAGACGAGTCGCATTATACTTGTTCGAGTCTAAATATCGGACCCTATGTGTCACGATCGGGTGACAGAGACCAAGAAAGTGTCACTCAGTGGAGTGCCTGTTCTTGGTCGGTTATGATAGAAAGCGCCTGTGCGTGATATTGGACACAGCAGAGTTTGCTGACAGTGCTCTACGAGCACGGATGTTTTGAAACGCACGAGCTTCACAGTGCGGGTTTCTGCTGTCATAGAGCTGACAGGTTTTTCGCTGACAGCGCACACGGGATTTTCAGGGATTGAGTTTCTCGTGTCTTTTTCTGCTTGGGGAGGCAAAATTGTGTATAGCTTGACTGGTTTGGTGACAAGGTCAGTCACGTGTATTTGGCTAGGTGGTCTGTCAGAGACTCAAGGACGGCACACTTGACACCCAGCGGCAGAAGAGGAAGGATCTAATACAGTTTCTAGAGTATGATGGTTTTTCACCGAGTATTATATTCGGCACTCTAGGGGAACTTCCACTAGTTTTTCCTTTCTCCCTGCCACGTATTTTGCTGAGGACAAGTCGTCAACATTCCTTCGTCGGCGATGGCTTTCGCATAAGGATTCGACAAGGGGTTCTGGAGGTTTTCGGTCACTGTTGACGAACAGAGGCTGTTCCAGGGAGGAGGCGGACTTTGCTTCCATTGAGAGTACAATCATAGGCTTTTGAGGTAATAAATCATTATTTAACGCTGTTGATGAGTCTGTGTTGTGGAATGAAATACTCTCTGTTGTTCTTTCCAGGTTAGCGCATAATTTACTCTCTGTGACGCTAAAATACTAATCTGTATATGGTTTTTGCAGATAGGGAGAGAAGGACGGAAAATGGCTGTTTTGTTGTTGTAAAAAGTCCATTTTGTGCAGGCCCACGTGCTCGATGAGATATTTAAAGATGACATGTTTTAAGGTGGTGGGTGAGGGGTAGCTGACATGTTTAGTGCACCGATGCTTTCTGTTTGCAGCCTTCGTTCGTTCGATCCGATTCGTTCGTTACATTCCTGTAACATCTGCACGGCTGACTCTGGCGGGAACTGTTGCACGTTGAAGCTACGCTAACCAGGAGACCGGCTAACCAGGAGACCGGCTAACCAGCGGACCGGCTAACCAGCGAACCGGCTAACCAGCGGACCGACTAACCAGCATACCGGCTAAGCAGCAGCAGCAGAGATAAAGCTAAGTGCACCATGTCGTACGCACCCCGTTGACCACCGTTGTCTTTTCGTATCTATGATTTCATTGGAGTAGTGACAACGTGGGGTGTGAGACACCTGCACGAACTAGAGCTTTTCGAACAGAACATTCTCATTTAACTATATTTACACGGGTTCAGCGTGTTCCTATAATTTTCTACATACTACTGGCATTTTGTCAGTGAACACTGGTTTTTTACGTGTTGAGAACGTAAAAGGAACATATTTTGAGTGAAGGCTCGAGGGAGGTGGAGAGTTTATACATAAACAGGCGTCTGAAACTTATACTTTTGTTGACTCTATTTAATTGTATGCCTGCGAGAGTGGATCGTGGTGTGGTTAGTTAATTAGTAGTAATTAACCGGTTCATAATCACCTTGAGTGATATATTGAAACGTGACACATGGGGGCCAAGCCGGGATTTACTCAGTTAATTTCCAACTGATAAAGACCCACCAATTAAGGAGAACTAAGAGCAGATAATCTCGTCAGTGCTCGACTTATTTTCTGCTTGGTGCTACCCTTTTTTGTATAGTTTTGATCATATACCACACCTTAAGCGATTCACATCTTGCAGGAAATGTAAATTGTAATTTGTGAGTTATTGTATGCGCTAACTGTGATTATCTCCCTTTCCTTTGTTTGTGAATCTTTGTTGTTGTACGTTCAGAGTTTTCCGTTGCAGAGAGCTGAGCGGGGTTAGCGGATTTGTTATTCGTTTTACTCAGTTTTCTCTACATTGTTGTTTCGCATTCTGTAACAGGTTATATTTCTACTGTCTTGTTTTACTTGGATTTTTCTCCATATTTTGACTTTGTTGGAATTTTGGGGGGGAAGGGTCCGAGGACTTCTGTCCTAACCAAGGCTGTGGGAGACACTCTGTTTCACCGCAAAAAGCAGCCGATAAAGTAGGCCACGGCTGTGGGAAACACTTTGTTTCACCGCAAAAAGCAGCCATAAAGTAGGCTACGCGATTTGTTCTACACCGTTTGGATTTTTCTTCTGCATTTTCTGGTTACTGGATTTTTGTATCCATCGCTTTCATCACCGCGTGTTCTAGCTATAGCTGCGTTAGACTTACTTTTGTGATAAAGCTTTGCTAAACTAACCATGGCTACAGGGGGATCTCCTACGAAGAGATTAACTTTTGAGACTCCTGGTAGCGAGGAACAGACAGAGCGAGACGCACGCGTTAGAGCGCGTAGTTTGCTTAAGCGCAAGGAGTTAGAACGTAAGGAAGACATAGAGCGACAGACGAGGAAAGAAGAGCTTGACAGACAAGAACGACAGGCCGAACGTGAGAGACAGGAACGACAAGACGAACGTGACAGACAAGAACGGAAAGAGAAAGATGAACGAGACAGACAAGAAAGGGAACGACAGGCCGAACGACAGGCCGAACGTGACCGACAGGAAAAGAAAGACGAACTTGAGAGACAAGAACGACAGGCCGAACGTGACCGACAGGAAAAGAAAGACGAACTTGAGAGACAAGAACGACAGGCCGAACGTGACAGACAGGAACGGAAAGAGAAAGAGCAGGCGGATCGCGATCTCCAGCTAGAACTAGCTAAGCTACAGGCAGAGAAGGGTACGCTTACTCAGGCTAGCGCGCCGACGTTTGTTGCCGACCGTACGAGACTGCCGACGTTCGACGATGACAAGGACGAGCTCGACGACTTTTTACGCCGGTTTGAGCGCATTGCATCGGACCAGAAGTGGGAAGAGGCCACGTGGGCTAGCCGCCTTAGCACCTGCTTGAAAGGACGCGCATTGCAGCTCTACAACGCTTTGGAGGACGACGAGGCGAGAGACTATCAGGCACTTAAGAAGGCGTTACTCCAGCGCTTTAACCTGACTGCTGAAGCCTACAGACGACGTCTGCGTAACAGCAAGAGACTGAGCGGCGAGCTGAGTCATCAGTTTGTGGCACGCCTTAATCTCTACCTGCGGCGCTGGGTGGAGATGGCCGAAAAGAACTGGACCGTCGACGACCTTGCCGACCTCATTGTCATGGAGCAACTGATGTCCAGCCTGCGACCTGAGGTGGTGACCTTTGTGCAGGAACACCAGCCTAAGACTACTCAGGAAGCAGCCGACTGGATCAGAGTACACGAGGACGCCCAGGCGATCTCCGGCAAATCTTCAGGCTCACGGCCAGGAAAATCGGGAAATTCGGGTTCTTCAGGACCCAAGGACGGGAAGGACGATCAGGGACACAAGGGATCGAGTTCCAGATCTGACATCCAGTGTTACTACTGCAACAAGCGGGGCCACGTGAAGAAGGACTGCCACAGGAGACAGGCTGACCAGAAGGGCGTTCACTTCGTTGGCAGCGAGGAGTTAAGGGACGTCACGAGCTCATGCACCATTCCACAACTCTGCGTTCCGTGCTCCAGGAAACATTTCCAGCCCCACTGCAACGTCTACGTTAACGGAGTGAAGGGCGAAGGTCTGCGGGACACAGGGGCAGACATGATAGTGGTTCGGGCGAGTCTAGTTCCAGCTATGGCCTACACAGGAGACAGCATCAGAGTGAGAATGGCCGAGGCATCTCACGCTTACGACTTGAACACGGCAGTGATCAAGGTCGTAACACCGTTGTTCACGGGGACCATTGTGGCCGTCGTCATGGACGATCCTCCATGCGACCTGCTCATCGGAAACCGGGTTCAGTTTGTGGACGGCGTCACCAGGGAGGTTCCCGTTTATCGGTCTCCCGACGTCATTTCAGTGCTCACGCGGGCACAGGCGGAGCGAGAGGACAAACCTCTCAAACCCCTACCTGCTGCACGAGCTGCCCTGGGGAACGTGACCCCCGCGCTTCTCGCGAAGGCTCAGGATTCTGACCCGACCTTAGCTACTCCTCGGGAGCACGCGAAGTCGGGGAAGGTGAAGCTGAGCGGGAAGCATGGGAGGTCAAGGTTCCTCAGGGACAAGAAGTTGCTCTACCGTGAGTTCAGCAACCAAGAAGGTACATTCAAACAGGTTGTCGTGCCTCGCGAGTTTCGCGAGGGTGTCATGGCAACGGCACACGACTCGATTCTGGGAGGTCATCTTGGTACCAAGAAGACCACGGATCGTGTCTGGCGCCACTTTTACTGGCCAGGCATCTGCACGGATGTCCGACGTTTCTGTGCGTCCTGCGATAAGTGCCAGAAGGTGGTTGCCAAAGGAAGGGTGAGGAAGGTCCCCTTAGAGAAGATGCCGCTCATCGACGAACCCTTTCGTCGGGTGGCAGTGGACATCATCGGGCCCATCTTGCCTGCGTCTGAGGACGGAAACAGATACATTTTGACCATGGTGGACTACGCTACTCGATACCCAGAGGCGATCCCTCTGAAATCGATTGAAGCCACGCGAGTAGCTGAGGCTCTGGTTACTATGTGGTCCCGGCTGGGAATTCCATCAGAGGTACTCACCGACAGAGGCACGCAGTTCACGGGAGGAGTGATGGCGGAGGCAGCACGACTGCTATCACTGGAGCAGCACAGCGTTACGCGCGAGGATTCGACCGCAAGGCACGGCCGCGCAGCTTCAAGATTGGAGAACGGGTGTTGCTACTTCTACCTGTCAAACACAACAAGCTACAACTGCAGTGGCAAGGACCTTTTGAGGTGACAGCGAAAGTGGGCCAGAACGACTACAGGATCGTCATGCACGGGAAAGCACGCCTGTACCATGCCAACCTGCTGCGCGCCTACATAGAGAGGACAGCCTACGGGGAGAAGAACAAAGACCAGAAGAACAAAGACAAGAAGACAGAGAAGGTTGCAGTCATCAGGGGTGAAACGAGGGGTTGCTCGTTCTTGAGGACGACCTTTCTGTCTGGAAACAGACCATCAACCTCTGCAATATCTTCAGGTTGCAAGGTTGGCAAACGCCAGACTTATGCGCTGGGCGTTGATCCTCCAACCGTACCAATTCACGGTACGCGTCATTCCAATGTTGGAGCTGACTTTCTCTCTCGGGCTGTAGAGGAGAACATGACTGTGAGCGAAACCGAGGTTTCGTCTTGAAGAGGGGAGGTGTGTCACGATCGGGTGACAGAGACCAAGAAAGTGTCACTCAGTGGAGTGCCTGTTCTTGGTCGGTTATGATAGAAAGCGCCTGTGCGTGATATTGGACACAGCAGAGTTTGCTGACAGTGCTCTACGAGCACGGATGTTTTGAAACGCACGAGCTTCACAGTGCGGGTTTCTGCTGTCATAGAGCTGACAGGTTTTTCGCTGACAGCGCACACGGGATTTTCAGGGATTGAGTTTCTCGTGTCTTTTTCTGCTTGGGGAGGCAAAATTGTGTATAGCTTGACTGGTTTGGTGACAAGGTCAGTCACGTGTATTTGGCTAGGTGGTCTGTCAGAGACTCAAGGACGGCACACTTGACACCCAGCGGCAGAAGAGGAAGGATCTAATACAGTTTCTAGAGTATGATGGTTTTTCACCGAGTATTATATTCGGCACTCTAGGGGAACTTCCACTAGTTTTTCCTTTCTCCCTGCCACGTATTTTGCTGAGGACAAGTCGTCAACATTCCTTCGTCGGCGATGGCTTTCGCATAAGGATTCGACAAGGGGTTCTGGAGGTTTTTGGTCACTGTTGACGAACAGAGGCTGTTCCAGGGAGGAGGCGGACTTTGCTTCCATTGAGAGTACAATCATAGGCTTTTGAGGTAATAAATCATTATTTAACGCTGTTGATGAGTCTGTGTTGTGGAATGAAATACTCTCTGTTGTTCTTTCCAGGTTAGCGCATAATTTACTCTCTGTGACGCTAAAATACTAATCTGTATATGGTTTTTGCAGATAGGGAGAGAAGGACGGAAAATGGCTGTTTTGTTGTTGTAAAAAGTCCATTTTGTGCAGGCCCACGTGCTCGATGAGATATTTAAAGATGACATGTTTTAAGGTGGTGGGTGAGGGGTAGCTGACATGTTTAGTGCACCGATGCTTTCTGTTTGCAGCCTTCGTTCGTTCGATCCGATTCGTTCGTTACATTCCTGTAACATCTGCACGGCTGACTCTGGCGGGAACTGTTGCACGTTGAAGCTACGCTAACCAGGAGACCGGCTAACCAGGAGACCGGCTAACCAGCGGACCGGCTAACCAGCGAACCGGCTAACCAGCGGACCGACTAACCAGCATACCGGCTAAGCAGCAGCAGCAGAGATAAAGCTAAGTGCACCATGTCGTACGCACCCCGTTGACCACCGTTGTCTTTTCGTATCTATGATTTCATTGGAGTAGTGACAACGTGGGGTGTGAGACACCTGCACGAACTAGAGCTTTTCGAACAGAACATTCTCATTTAACTATATTTACACGGGTTCAGCGTGTTCCTATAATTTTCTACATACTACTGGCATTTTGTCAGTGAACACTGGTTTTTTACGTGTTGAGAACGTAAAAGGAACATATTTTGAGTGAAGGCTCGAGGGAGGTGGAGAGTTTATACATAAACAGGCGTCTGAAACTTATACTTTTGTTGACTCTATTTAATTGTATGCCTGCGAGAGTGGATCGTGGTGTGGTTAGTTAATTAGTAGTAATTAACCGGTTCATAATCACCTTGAGTGATATATTGAAACGTGACACTATTGCTACGCTGAAAACATAATAGCGATTATATAGCTGTTATGACCTTGATTCGTTGTTCCAAACTTACAAAATGACAGTTTTTGCGTCGATGCGTTGATCTCAGGTTTTGATAGCAGACGAACTTCTTACGCACATCATGTTCGCGCAGACATGCACACCGCTACACGCTTTCTGACTTTGGAAGAAAAACTGACTCCAAGTGCATTCGATTTCACAACACAGTTGTTGAAACTGCGAGCTTTTTAAGTTGTCAGTGTATGCTGTTGTCGATAGAAACATCGCCACGTGGTACAGATGTGTAAACCGGAACCATGCGTCGGCCATTTTACTCAATATGCTTTTGGATATTGCGGAAAATGGCCGACTTCGGCAGCTACACGCTTTGTGACTTTGGAAGATAAACTGACTCCAAGTGCATTCGATTTCACAACACAGTTGTTGAAACAGCTTTTTAAGTTGTCAGTGTATGCTGTTTTCGATAGAAACATCGCCGCGTGGTACAGATGTGTAAACCGGAACCATGCGTCGGCCATTTTACTCAATATGCTTTTGGATATTGCGGAAAATGGCCGACTTTGGCAGCAATATGCTTTGATGATCGGGAGATACCATCCAATCACAGCCCTCGAATTCCCCCACGTGTTCATCAGAATAGCTATATATATATATAATATGTTCTCTGCTTTTGTTCTTTTTATGATGGTAACACAATACCCCCTCCCCCAGTCTCTCTGTCTATTATATCTCCCTATTACATCTCTGAGAGAGAGAGAGAGCGAACGAGAGAAAGAAAGAAAGAGAGAGAGAGGGGAGGGCAGAGACAGAAACAGAGACACAGAGAGACACAGAGAGAGAAAAAGATCGAGAGAGACAGAGACACAGAAAAGAGAAGCAGACAGAAAGAAAGTAGGCGAATGAATGAATTGCATGATTGGATTAGGCCAGCACAGGAAGCAGAAAGTCGCGCAGCTTTAGAGAGACAGACGCCATCTGTATATCAGGCTCACGGGGGCGAGAGGGCAGACTGATTTGCATGACAGTGATGACAGATGTAACCATATCTGTGGCGACATCTGAGGCAGACAAGATGATCTGACATCTGAACATATATCGTGTCTGCCTCATATTTGCATGCTAATCCCACTAGCCAATATGACAGACGCTGAAGGCGCTACGACTTTCATTGCCTAAAGATGACATCTGAAGGCGCTACGCCTTTCATTGCCCAAAGATGACATCTGAAGAAGGGAACGACAGCACGCGATGACGTGCACCATTCAGATAAGTCGTGCCGCCGGAACCTAAACCCTGGAATGGGAAACAAACGGCCCACTGCCTATCTAGTCTGATGTGAAACAAAAGGTACATAGAGAATACTACATGGCTTGCTGTGTCGTACCAGATTTACATGAGGTTTTTTTTTTTTTAAATATTGAACTGCGAGCGAAAGCGAGCTGTTCACTATTTGAAAAAGCAACGAGTGTAAATCTGGTACGAAACAGCAAGCCATGTAGTATTCTGTTTATCATATACATACTGTACTTACGTGTATTTTACTGAAAATGTCCTGAAGCCGAGGCAGCTAACTCGAAGACGCTTGTTTTGGAACCTCGATCTCTTCTAAAGCCTCGTGCAATCTATTACGTCAATGTAAAGAAACGTCACTCTGAAAGTGTGGCGTGACGTGTTAGTTCTAAAAATTCATCGAGGGTAATTAGCGAGCGCAATTTTTTTTCTATAATGACGTTTGTCTCGGTGACTTTGGCATCATAAGCAGTGTAAAAACAGGTCCTTGCCAGACTTGCTTGACATGACCTCATTTACATGATATACACACGTGTGATTTGAACGATTATTATCTCACGAGTGTCTCTCTCACGTATGTAGGATAAAATGCCTATCTAGCCTGATTGGAAACAAACGGCACACTGCCTATCTAGTCTGATGCGGCCGATGGCCATTTTACCATTACGTCGCCATAAAAGTCTTTTCTAAGATTCTTGTTTATTCTGTATGGACAAAGCGACGCATTACATTAAAAATCTATGTTTTCAAACGACAGCTGATTCTAGAAGAGCTTGATCTACATTGTATTTACAAATTCGAGTTTGTGACTCGCTTCTTTTGTGAAAGGAGCGTCGTCGTCATCAGCAAAGGTTTGGTCTGATGTCAATGTCCCTCCATTACTTATCACATCTTTTGCCACCTTTAACTTCTGATGTTAACCCCTATCATCATAGAAGACCATTAGAAAGAAGAGTCCCCATGTGCAAAACTGAATCATACCGTCGATCTTGTATACCATCTACTACTGTCCTGTGGAACACCTTGCCAGACAACATCAAAACAACTAACTCAATCAGCGATTTCAAACACTATTTATCTACTCCTGATTATAACGTACCTGCCTATTATTACTGTGGTAAAAGACTGGAAGAGATTCACCACTGCAGAATGCGCCTAAACATGAGTAATTTGAATTCTGACCTGTGTAAACGCCACTTACCGGGAAACCCACAGTGCGCTTGCGGCTACCTGAACGAAACAGCAGACTGCTGACCATTATTTGACACATTGTCCTTTGTACGTAGATGCTCGCCTGTCTACGATAAACGCACTTCCTGTAAATTACAGACATGTTGAAATATTGTTAAATGGTAGCGAAAACCTTTCTCTTTGCACCAACAAGCTTATTTTTGAAAGTGTCCAATCTTTATCCATTTTGTTTGTTTGTTTGTTTGCTTAAAGGCACAGTAAGCCTCCCGTAAACCATCACAGAGCTCCCCGAGCGTCTACATTTAGTACAAGCATACTTCCATTTGAACGCTCACCGAACGGGAACATCCTGGCTGCTTTCTGTCGAGCGTGAGAAATTTTCAAAGAACTTATTTTCGTGGACTTGGTCCTCAACAACAATGGCGCCTCGTTTTGGTGCTGGACGGCTGTTATGAATACCGGAATTCACGCCCGGACAGTAAGCCTCCCGTAAACCATCACATATACTGTCAGGCTTTTACACACAGTACAAACACCCTTCCATTTGAACGCTAACCAAACGGGAACATCCTAGGTGCCCTACGTAAAGAGCAAGCAATTTTTAAAGAATACATTTTGCAGATTGTCTCAAACACTTTTTGGACCCATCCTGAACTCAGGTCAAACATGAGTTACTTCCCTTCGGGTCTCATTCTATCGATGTAAACTGGCGATAGCCGTGAATCGATTATCAAAATGTTTTTGGACCGTGGTGCGTTTTTGCGCTAGACCTAACTTTTAAAATCTAAATGATGAATTGACAGCTTGTTACACAAACATTCTTTAATCATAAAATAAATCTTTTTTCATCAAGACAAGATCAGTACAATTCGAAGTTGTGAAAGTTTGAAAAAAGAAAAGCCCGGAAGCAGGGTCACGCAAGGGTCGTAGCAGACAACGGTTTATCAGTGCATATCGCCGTTCCTCTCAACAGTCAAAAGCCATCGCTAGAGTTCTTGTGAACCACAGCCGTTTGTTTCGTGCATAAAAACGTGCTATTGTAAATAAGCTCACATCGAGTCGCATTCAAATGACTAACTGACGACTACATTGTGAACAAGGGAAACTGGATCACACGGGTTCACGATGGCTCAGGGGTAAGATAAACCACGCAAAAATAAATTCTTTGAAAATTGTTCGCTCTTTACGGAGGGCACCAAGGATGTTCTCAATCGGTGAGTGTTTAAATGAAAGGGTGTTTGTACTGTGTGTAAAAGCCTGACCGTATCTGTGATGGTTTACGGGAGGCTTACTGTGCCTTTAACGCCCAGCCGACCACGAAGGGCCATATCAGGGCGGTGCTGCTTTGACATATAACGTGCGCCACACACAAGACAGAAGTCGCAGCACAGGCTTCATGTCTCATCCAGTCACATTATTCTGACACCGGACCAACCAGTCCTAGCACTAACCCCATAATGCCAGACGCCAGGCGGAGCAGCCACTAGATTGCCAATTTTAAAGTCTTAGGTATGACCCGGTCGGGGTTTGAACCCACGACCTCCCGATCACGGGGCGGACGCCTTACCACTAGGCCAACCGTGCCGGTTCGTCGTTTATCCATGAATCTGGTCGTTTTTACATTTAGTCAAGTTTTGACTAAATGTTTTAACGTAGAGGGGGGAATCGAGACGAGGGTCGTGGTGTATGTGCGTGCGTGTGTGTGTGTGTGTGTCTGTCTGTGTGTGTGTGTGTAGAGCGATTCAGACTAAACTACTGGACCGATCTTTATGAAATTTGACATGAGAGTTCCTGGGTATGAAATGCCCGAACGTTTTTTTCATTTTTTTGATAAATGTCTTTGATGACGTCATATCCGGCTTTTCGTGAAAGTTGAGGCGGCACTGTCACGCCCTCATTTTTCAACCAAATTGGTTGAAATTTTGGTCAAGTAGTCTTCGACGAAGCCCAGACTTCGGTATTGCATTTCAGCTTGGTGGCTTAAACATTAATTAATGACTTTGGTCATTAAAAATCTGAAAATTGTAAAAAAAAATAAAAATTTATAAAACGATCCAAATTTACGTTCATCTTATTATCCATCATTTTCTGATTCCAAAAACATATAAATATGTTATATTTGAATTAAAAACAAGCTCTGAAAATTAAATATATAAAAATTATTATCAAAATTAACTTGTCGAAATCAAATGTTTGGATTAAAAACACGCTCAGAAAGTTAAAACAAAGAGAGGTACAGAAAAGCGTGCTATCCTTCTTAGCGCAACTACTACCCCGCTCTTCTTGTCAATTTCACTGCCTTTGCCATGAGCGGTGGACTGACGATGCTACGAGTATACGGTCTTGCTGAAAAATGGCATTGCGTTCAGTTTCATTCTGTGAGTTCGACAGCTACTTGACTAAATGTTGTATTTTCGCCTTACGCGACTTGTTGTTGATTTGACTCAGTACCCATTTTCATGCCAACAACCCTTATTTTATATGCATTTTTTCAAATATATATTCAGCGAGCTATTGCTTATTTGCCACAGGATTATGATTTGTAATGTACAATGTATATCATTATATTTAGTCAAGTTTTGACTAAATATTTTAACATCGAGGGGGAATCGAAACGAGGGTCGTGGTGTATGTGCGTGCGTGTGTGCGTGCGTGTGTGTGTGTGTGTGTGTGTGTGTGTGTGTGTGTGTGTGTGTGTGTGTGTGTGTGTGTGTGTAGAGCGATTCAGACTTAACTACTGGACCGATCTTTATGAAATTTGACATGAGAGTTCCTGGGTATGAAATCCCCGAACGTTTTTTTCATTTTTTTTATAAATGTCTTTGATGACGTCATATCCGGCTTTTCGTGAAAGTTGAGGCGGCACTGTCACGCCCTCATTTTTCAACCAAATTGGTTCAAATTTTGGTCAAGTAATCTTCGACGAAGCCCGGGGTTCGGTATTGCATTTCAGCTTGGTGGCTTAAAAATTAATTAATGACTTTGGTCATTAAAAATCGGAAAATTGTAAAAAAAAAATAAAAAATTATAAAACGATCGAAATTTACGTTTATCTTATTCTCCATCATTTGCTGATTCCAAAAACATATAAATATGTTATATTCGGATTAAAAACAAGCTCTGAAAATTAAATATATAAAAATTATTATCAAAATTAAATTGTCCAAATCAATTTAAAGACACTTTCATCTTATTCCTTGTCGGTTCCTGATTCCAAAAACATATAGATATGATATGTTTGGATTAAAAACACGCTCAGAAAGTTAAAACAAAGAGAGGTACAGAAAAGCGTGCTATCCTTCTTAGCGCAACTACTACCCCGCTCTTCTTGTCAATTTCACTGCCTTTGCCATGAGCGGTGGCCTGACGATGCTACGAGTAAAATGGCATTGCGTTCAGTTTCATTCTGTGAGTTCGACAGCTACTTGACTAAATATTGTATTTTCGCCTTACGCGACTTGTTTTTTGTATGCGCTAACCACCTTCATCTTTTATATATGTACCTACCGTTCTTTCCCCCCACCTCCACCCTCCCCCTCCTGCTAGCTTTTTATATTTAGTCAAGTTTTGACTAAATATTTTAACATCGAGGGGGAATCGAAACGAGGGTCGTGGTGTATGTGCGTGTGTGTGTGTGTGTGTCTGTGTGTGTGTGTGTGTGTGTGTAGAGCGATTGAGACTAAACTACTGGACCGATCTTTATGAAATTTGACATGAGAGTTCCTGGGTATGAAATCCCCGAACGTTTTTTTCATTTTTTTTATAAATGTCTTTGATGACGTCATATCCGGCTTTTCGTGAAAGTTGAGGCGGCACTGTCACGCCCTCATTTTTCAACCAAATTGGTTGAAATTTTGGTCAAGTAATCTTCGACGAAGCCCGGACTTCGGTATTGCATTTCAGCTTGGTGGCTTAAAAATTAATTTATGACTTTGGTCATTAAAAATCTGAAAATTGTAAAAAAAAATAAAAATTTATAAAACGATCCAAATTTACGTTTATCTTATTCTCCATCATTTGCTGATTCAAAAAACATATAAATATGTTATATTCGGATTAAAAACAAGCTCTGAAAATTAAATATATAAAAATTATTATCAAAATTAAATTGTCGAAATCAATTTAAAAACACTTTCATCTTATTCCTTGTCGGTTCCTGATTCCAAAAACATATAGATATGATATGTTTGGATTAAAAACACGCTCAGAAAGTTAAAACAAAGAGAGGTACAGAAAAGCGTGCTATCCTTCTTAGCGCAACTACTACCCCGCTCTTCTTGTCAATTTCACTGCCTTTGCCATGAGCGGTGGACTGACGATGCTACGAGTATACGGTCTTGCTGAAAAATGGCATTGCCAGATTGCGTTCAGTTTCATTCTGTGAGTTCGACAGCTACTTGACTAAATATTGTATTTTCGCCTTACGCGACTTGTTCTTATTCTTTCTGATTTGCTTTAACTATGCTTTTCATCTAGATAGTTCCACAATTTTTTAGTAATGCTTGTCCGACATCATATTTGTGTTATTTTACTACTACGTAGGGCGCGTAATATAAGCGTTCGCTTGAGTTCGTGTCCCTATTGTTTATCGTTGTATTATTGTATCATGTTTGATTTAATAAAACATTGTTTAAACCAATGTCCCTCCCACCCCTAAAAATAAAGAAAGCTTACGTTTAATAGGGAGATTAAGTGTACAGTGTCAGTGGTAGTGCTAGTGGTTAACTTAAGGAAAATCTATGTATCATTACGCGTTCCGCTTACGGTAACGAAACCGACAACGACGTCTCGGCGAGTGCGTTTAGTTTCTCTTTCGTTAACGTAATGGTAGGGAAGACAACTGATGCATAATTCTAAAGAGTACCGTCCCATGTCTTGACTCTTCATTTGGAAAAAGAAGAAAAGTCTTACCCGTAGCAGACGACGCAGCAGAGACGACACAAAGAAAACCAACAACCACAGAACCGGTAAGTGCAATGTTGTTTGTATTGATACATCGTAATGTTTCTTATATATATATATAGGCCAAGATAATACGGGATGCAGCCCTGGGCAATCTGCAAAAGGCCCAGCCTTCCCATACCTGTCAACCTGTACGGTTTTCCCGTGTTGTGTACGGGATTTATCAAAATGTAGGTGTGTACGGCTTACACAGCCTAGCAGTACGGGCAAACCAAATTGTACCGGTAATTCATGTCAATGCTGTGATCTTGACAACAATTACCTTTCAAGATGCAAGTGACGATTAACACACATACTCAGGCATGTCAACTGAAACAAAGAGACACAGACACAGTAAGTGTAGTGCACGTTGTAGTGATCGACTGCTTGAATATGTAGGTCAGTGAAGTCTTTAAAATAGCCCACTTCCATGGCTTCAGTGACCTTCCCGGTTTCAGATATCTGCATGATCGCTGACAAGTTTTATTTTGAGTTAGATACATGGAGTCCTTTTGAAAATTAGAATGTGGAACAAACTTACTAGTCACTTGTTTCTCTTTTAATTCAATCTATGATTCAACCATCATTTGAGAATTTAACTCCAGAAATGATGAATTGAAAAGCAGTATGAGAGATTATGCAAATGATTACTAAAAATAGACCTGCAGACAGTGCCCATGCTATTTTCCAAATCTCCTTCCTTTTCACCAGAGTGAGCCGTTTTGAAATTAAGTTACCAATTGGAACTTACTGAAAACTGTTTTCTTATTTAAATTGAAGTTTTGAGTCAATAATTATTGATAATTTACATCAGGACAAGGGGGGCAACTGTGTTATTTTTGGTTTTGTCAGAAATTTTTCAAACATGGTTATTTTCCATCCTGTAGATGAAACTTGTTTAAAATCAAGTTCATCCATTAGAGCGATTCTGGGGGGTAAACAGGCCTGAAGCTGGTTTTTGTATTTTCAAAAAAAAAAGTTGGTGTGTAAGGGATTGTTACCTTGAATACAGTTTCTAGTCATATAAATACAGGTTGGCCTTGGAGGGGGTTGACAGGTCTGCCTTCCGGCAGTGGTGAAGGCAAGTCTCTCATTGACATAGTCTCTGCATATCCAGGCCAAAACTAAAGATAGTTGCAGCAGAGTTCCCACAACAAACAAGCATAAATGAAACATAGAATTAATGGTTGGACATATTTGTACTCCCAACTGTATTCAATAACCTTTTTTTTTTTTTTAGGTTTCCTGGTCAGCCCAGGCCCCAGTCCACTACTAAATTTGTTAGCTTTGACATTCATATGTGTGGCCCCTTCAGCTGAATTGATTATCACAATTGTTATGCATGTGACATTATTTATTTTAAATTGCAGATGAAGTACCGACGATAAGGCGAAAGAGAAGAGGAGGGGTGCTAGAAGAGTACCAAGCCTTTCGGCGACAAGCGGACGAGGACAGAGAAAGAAGAAGGAGCGACAGGGAGGAGAGAGAGTTCAGGAGGAGGGAAGCCGAAGCGGAGAGAGAGTTGAGGAGGGAGTAGCTGGATCTCCGCAGGCAAGAACTCGCGTTGCAGGCAAAGCGAGATGCCGCTTTTTTTTTTAAGTTACTTTTACAAAAAAAATGATTACCAGAAATCTTTCTTTGGGTGGGTGGGGGGTGGTCGTGATCAGTTTTATTTCACAAAATAAATTTTCAGCGTTTTTTCTTTAGTATAATTTTTAATTCTGTAGGGGTGGAATGTGGCGATTTTAACTTTTTTTGGTTTTTTTGTTACTCTGTTGTGTGTTATATTTTGATTCAGTAAAAATGTCGATTGCTAAGTTCACTTTTGTTTTCAAATCTTGTTCAAATTTTGTGTGTGAGTTTGTGTGATTAGAGATGAATTATTCCAAAAACGCAAGGAAAACAAGGTTGGCATTATCCTCCTACATTCGGTAATATTAGGCATGTATGAAGTCTAAAGTTCCGCAACATCTACAGTTTCATATATTTTAATTAAGCACAAGGTCACACGGAAAACCCATTCTTCTTTTTTATGCCAATGGTGACAAGACAACAAGCGACCCAAAACTACCTGTTAGCCGGCCGCACTGCTTGACCTCAGTACCAGAGCGACCGCAAGCAAAGCCCGACTTGATATGGTGATCTTTGATTACTTTTCCTTCACTTATCCAAACATTATTCTCTTCCTGAATTTTTATAAGCCAGACTCCATGGCAAACACCTAGCAATGACCAGGATCAGAAATACATCTCACTTTAGCCAAGTCTGAGTAGTCTGTTATTCTTCTTTCTTGATTGATTGCCTCCCTTTCACCATAAAATTCTCTGATTTCCAAATCTGAGATGCATGCATCAGTTTTACTGTTATATCTGCAATAAATTTAGTTTCTGTACATTTATCATTAATCATAATTATTCCAATAAATTGACTTGCACTAAAGCTAAGTTAGAGAGAGAATTTACTGACAACAATTAAATCAGATCTAGAGTGAGTTGTTTCAACATAAAAACAAGCATTATAATTGTACAAACACATAGACATGTATACACACTTTGGACTGAACTCTCACTCTGTAATACAATTTCAAACGTTGAATTTAATTACTATTTCTTCAAGCTTTGCCATGCAAAGGGCAATATTTTAACAAGTCTCAAATGTATGTTCTGTTACTCAAAATAATCCCTTTAACTTCAAGTACTATTAATTATAAATTATTTATAACACCTTATACACATATATATGTAGATAACCAATTCTAACTTCATATGACTATAATTTGATTTTCAATTTGTTTCACTTTCAAAGTCAAATAATCATACAGCAAATAGTACACAAACTCATTTCAATTCATGGACAGATCCAGTTATTAATATGTGGTTATTTAGGAATGTAATGGCACTAGAAATAAAATAATTAATGAAGATGTAAGGTCTAGCTCCAGGTGTGTTCAGCTACATTTGGTGGGCGTATCGAAATACGATCATGATAATCAGAGACGAGAGATGATGCATGCGTGTCTTCGTGTTTTCCAAGCCCTGAGACTTTCGCTGTGAACGTGGGATCTTTTTCGTGCGCAAGTGTGCACACGGGGGTGTTCGGACACCGAAGAGAGTCTGCACAAAGTTGACTCCGAGAAATAAATCTCTCGCCGAACGTGGGGATCGAACCAAACCAAACACTTTTAACCCCCCCCCCCCCCCCCCCCCCTTATAGAGGATGAGTGAGTGGTCAGCAGCAAATAAAGATGTACATTCCAACAGATCACTGAAAGTGACGCAAGGCTGCCCAAATGGCAGGTAAAATTAGTTATACACGTTAAAAATACACTCAAGCAAAATGTGTGAGTGTACGTGGGAGTTTCAGCCCATGAATGTAGAAGAAGAAGATTGGATCTTTTGTAAGGACGGGTCCTGAGGCAAATCCACACAGCCCAAATATTTGACAGTTCAGTGTCTTTGAAAAAGTTATAGTTGAAGAACAAGATTTTCAGTGAAGAGTGGAGAGTCCCATGTGACTGCCTGGCTGGTGATGATGGTTGTTTAGTGGCCGCTTGGTACCGAGGTATGGGCAGACAAGAAGACCCTCTGCCTGCAAACTACAAATTACAACACAGCAGTACCCATGTCAGAGATCCATGTGCACACCTACTAATGCATAATGAAGAATAGCATGTACTAAAGTAATTTGCGAAAGCAAGTACAGCTGTACAGGCTGATAAAGCAAAGTAGCACTAGCAGTTACTTCAAGAAAGTCACTGTCCTGCAAGATATGTCAAAAGCCGGTATATACCACACAAACAAATTATATTCGGTGTCAGTATGAGTGACCATCAGATATGTATTTATACACAAGTGACAAGAGCATACAATTTTACAAATGATCAATAAATGGAGGTCAGCTGGGTTCTTACCTGGCTTTATTTTTACGCAGGTTCACTTGATAATAGACATATGCTTGTTTGGAATCAGTAGCGAAATAAGAAACAGGCCGCAGCCAGTATGAAACGTTTAAAGCGCGCCCCAGTTGGGTGCTTCTTTTTTTGTGTGTCAATTTTACAGACGACAGAAATGTCTGAATGTGCAGCATCTATTTGGTTTAACCAAATTTAACTCAATAAAGTACCACTGAAAAAGTTGCTTTTGCATTTGACTGACTATTAGGGTTTAACGTCCTCTTAGACCAACTGGTCTATATTGGGACAGGTGTTGGTAATACGCTGAAAATATGGTGTGATACTTTGATTCGAACAAGCCCGCTGTGGCTGTCTTCTTCGACACACCAGCATTGGGTTTGTCTTGTCAAAGTATTGAAATACGATCATGATAATCAGAGATGAAAGATCATGCAAGCGTGTCTTCGTGTTTTCCAAGCCCTGAGACTTTTGCTGTGAACTTGGGATCTTTTTCGGGGGTGTTCGGACACCAAAGAGAGTCTGCACAAAGTTGAATCCGAGAAATAAATCTCTTACCGAACGTGGGGATCGAACCCACGCTGATAGCGACCAACTGGCTACAAAGCCAGCACGCTACCAACTTAGCTACGTCCCCGCCAATTGCATTTGACCAGATACTTGTAGTTGCAAACCGGGTTATCCACCATATTTTGAACTCCCACCAGGCGACCGGGCAGTAGATTTGGCCATCTCTAAGCAGTGAAATCATGTTAATAATTTAAAGCCTTCTACAGGGTCAATTTGTTTAGATGCTTGGCCATTTGGATGCCAAACACCATGTGACACAAGATCAATGCAATGAGCATTTCTTCTACTTGAGAGCTACACAGACAATTAGTAGAGATACTCCTCCAGTGTTGGTGGATTCAGTCCAAAGAACTGTGATGGCTCACTGCCATGTAGGCAAGTATGACAGTTGGACAACAAAACTCCAACCAGGTAGAGTTTCCCTACAGGGGACAAGAACAGCTTCAAATTTTTTTTGAAATCCAAAAATGCCCACAGCCCAACAATTTTTGAAAATTCCCATTCAACAGAGTTTCTCACCCTGCTCATTTCTGTGTTGAAGGCCTGTTGCTCTTCTGTGATCTGTCCACGGTACGGCCTCATCAAGTTAGGGGTCAAGGGGTAGGCTCGGTCCCCATACAGGTACATTTCATCTCCTGTTGGAGTGACCATGTGCTGCTGCATGTGTTCAAGAATGCCACTACCATTCAGCAAAGCTGCGTCATGTCGTCGACAAACCAAGGGCCCAAAAACATTTGCCACAAGGCCATTTGGTGTCACGACACACTGAAACTTTAGAGAGTGCACCCTCTTATGGCCATTGTACACTTCTTGTTGCAAATGGCCTGGGCGACACATTGATCGTATTGTGCCGTCAACCATCCCCCAACAAAACTCCAGAGGAGCCCCCTTGGCATGTATAGCTGCACAGTACCGTTCCAGTTGGGGCACTGTCAGCCATGGCTGATTGAGGTTTGTTAGTTTGTCAGAAAACTGATCATAGATGAAGTCGATACCTACCTTGAACAGCACACACAACTCCGGCTTGGGACGATGAAACATCTGCGAAACGTCAGCAAACCGGCATGGGTAAGCCAACCTCCGCAGACAGATGCAGAGCACCTCCAATCCTGAAAAAAATCATAAATTCAAATGAGCGAATGTGTGTGGAGAGGCATATTCTCATACAGTCTTCAAGTTCAAAATAATAACACTGCAAAAGTTTTCTCACGCGCCTTAAAATATCCAGCCCGACATGCTTATCATCAGTTTGATTTTCTATTTATCAGGTTTGACACAGTTACTGGCTATACTGCACACACAAAAACAGTTACCCGAAAAGAACAAAATAAAAATCTTTTTTTTTTTTAAGGGGGGGGGGGGGCGGACACCACGAAGACAAAATCAATAAAAACAATTATCATAAAAAAAAGTTAAAACAAATAAGTCCTTTGCACATCAAAAGTAACTTCCCTTGAACTTGGATTCACGTAACAATGGCGGCCACTTCGTCAACTTGTAAAAAAAATATTCATTTATTTTTTTAAACTAATATGAATAAATTATCAGTATCAACGCATCTTTATTTATCCTGTTACCATATTTTAAAAATAATTTCACTCAACTCCACAGACTAAGTCAGTAAGTGGCACAACCAATTCACTATTATTTCTCTATTGTCTAAATAGAGTACTGTGTCGACCAAAGGGGCTAAAGTTAGTCAGGTACATTTTGTGATTCAAGTTCAAAATACATAGTTCAAATTTGAGATTTTAAGCAATCCCAAAATAAATTATGCCCCAACTCAACGCTCCGCTTTAATCTTTTACGAAACCTGAAATAGTAAAAACAACTCACTGAATATTCACAGTAAATGCAAACTTCATGACTTTGCGAATCAAATCATGGAGGAGGATCATTAAACTATCATTCTGACTGAAATACAACTCAACTTCACAGCAACCAGGGTAAAAAAAATAAATCCTCACCACTGGCCTTGGTTCCTTGATTGTTCATTCCATTAGGCGCCTGCATAGTCCTCTGCATTCCCAGAAGGGCGCACAGTCTCCGAATCTCTTCCGCGCTGAAGCGAAATAAGTCCTCACATTCGATGGCTGTGAAGTGATCGAGGGCGAACTGACCCTCATAGGCCCTTCTTTCTGGCTGTTGAAATGTAGGTTAAACTTAGTGAAATCATGGATCACTTGTACACTTTATTCAATTAATTAGCCTGAAAATTCTGCTGAAGCTACTCAAATCAATACTGGGTAACAGAGGGAAAGTTAAACTCCAACATTTTAACTCGCCAGCTGGGCGAGTAACTTCAAGAAAGTCACTTTCTTTCTTTATTTGGTGTTTAACGTCGTTTTCAACCATTCAAGGTTATATCGCGACGGGGAAAGGGGGGAGACGGGATAGGGGAAAGGGGGGAGATGGGATAGAGCCACTTGTTAATTGTTTCTTGTTCACAAGAAAGTCACTAACCTGGCAGAAATTTCGCCGCCCCGATACATACCAGTTACCACAATTGATCTGCAGTAGCGTTAAAACCCTTTTGGTTGCATTTGACCAGAATTTTAATTGACCAGCCAGGTGAGTTGCGAGCCTGTTGTTACTAGCCAAGCGGATTGTTCACTCGCCCCTGCATAACAAATGACCCTTACACTAAGTTACAGGTTGAACTTGAAGCATGTTGGATAAATAGTTTCAACTGTGCATCTCAAAAAGCACCAGTTGACAGTATTCTGATATAAATACTGTGTATGTTTTAGAACACAGAAGTTTCCTTGTACTGAAGTAATTTGATCCTAGAAATAATAAAACTAGAACCAAGGTGCCTTGTGCTTAAAAGTCTGATAGAACCAGTAAGTGTAACATCCTTCTTGAAAGTACATGTATTGCTATCAAATTAAAATGACACAAGAACACAAACTGACAGTGACACAGACTCTGTGACAGAGAGTGGACTTAATAATAATATTCATGCTTTGATGAAACTAAAACTCTTGACTGCAGATTTGGTCATCAGTTTCCATTTGATTTTGATTCTTGAACAGTAAATAGTTAAAACTCTATGTTTATAAACCATTAAATGTAAGTAACAAAGTCACACGGAAACCAAATCTAGGTGTAAGTGTTAGATCTACCCAATATCACTATCAGTATCACTGTAGATTCAGACAAGATCACTATCATGACTATGAAATCTAACCAAAAAAACATTTAATTTTTTACATGAACAACATTTAAAACCTAACCATAACCAATCCAAAGTAACCTCACCGGCCATAACCAAAATATACGCCTGTTCCTGACAGTTAGATCTATATTTCAGCGGAACCTTTAATGCCTTTAGAAGCTAAGCTTTGACTTGTTTGCTAACCTGATCAAGCAGTGCGAAGACAACAAAATCATCTTCTGCGTCATCCTCGTCCCACGCCGCAAGCTCAAAAGTTGGTCCCTGGCATCCATGAAGATCGATCTTAAAACAAAACATAAACAGCGAGAGGATTGGAACATTTGCAACTTTTCACTGCATAACTCATCTTCCAGACAGTAAGCGAAATCGAAATCAAAAAGGGTGAATCGAAAAACTGAACACAAATCAAAAGCAGCCATTTTTTGTGTGTTTGAAATGTGAAAAAGCTTGCTCTGTTCAACGCTTAAATTACAGCATCAAACCAGGATTATATCACACATTAAACTGACATTTGTACCATTAAGTGGTTTAGGAACATACTAGTTATAAATAATCGTGTAAATAAACAAGCGTTCGCTCAGTTTTTACATACCTTTTGGGGCTCGTTATTTTCGTCGATTCAACCACAGCTCGTTAGCGGATCGAAGGAAGCATCCGTAAACTTTGACCCCTAACCTTTGAACTGCGCACACATCGCTGACGTCAACACATAAAAAAGTACTGATAACCACTAGCACTACCACTGGCACTGTACACTTAATCAGTCTAATACCTAGTTTATTTCGTTAAGCTATCGTTCTGCTTTCATACAACTATTCAAAGTACCTGAGTGTGTTTGTTATGGGCAGGTTTCACGGTCTTGAGACATTCTATACTGCACAATGTGCTCTGATTTCTAACTTGCTGAACCAATTTTCTCAGTGTTTTTTTTTTATATGCAATGCACAAATGTGTCATTTTGAATACAATTCTGAAAAAAAAATCGTTTGAGTTGTTTTGTTGGCATTTTATGCACATGTGTTTGGTAGCGATCGTGTGAATCCTGACAGACACCATTTCCTTCTGCATGACAGAAGCCAACCATTGATGTGAAAATTGAAACGAAAAGGCACTCAATTCACACTGAATGGTCATATTTGATAGCAGAGCTGCAATATCTAACCATACAAACAAAAACAAAAGCACAAATATGAATTTTGAATTACATATTTTGCACACAAAAAATCGAATCGAGAACTGGAAGCTGTCTGTCCGAAAAACTAAGTCTTCACAGATAAACCAAGTAAGCTTATTTTACCACAAGAAATGATAACATGATTTTATTTTGACATTGAAAACACACCTTTATAGTCTGTACTTCATAGGAAAGCATTTACAATGACCGAAATTTCGCGAAATTC
>NC_090249.1:61866018-61878518 GCF_037325665.1 Littorina saxatilis | reverse complement strand
CTGCTCAAAGACCAACAGCAGACAATGATGAACTCGAACTGCCTGGAATCTGTGTTGCCTGTATCATTGCAACTCGCCTGCATGGTCACATTTCTGTATTTGTCATGTACATTCTTACAACCCCGGATACAAAAACAAAAACAAAAACAGAAAATGACGTCACACCTTAAAAAAAACATGGCTTTAATTTAAATGTAGTAGCATTAACACTAAATGTTTGTTATAATGCAGTAAAACTATTACATATCTGATTATTCTTGTTCACCTATTTCGTCTCTTCTACCCACAGAGATATAGAATACATTCTATATCTCTATGCCTCTACCCCAGTGCGTGTGTATTGTATGTGCCTCTTGTTTTATTGTCTGGGCACAGGAGCGGCGCTTTCGGCTCTCAGTGTCAAATTTCCATAGGCCGAGGGAAGTGTTTAATTAACCGTATCAAGCACTCGCTTTTCGTGCATTCCGAACGCGTGTACTGGAGTGACTGACAGGAGCTCAAGTTCTCCCTCCCTTAAAAATAAGGGAGTCTGCCGCGACCGCGCCTGAACTGTATAGTTATGACAGCAGCAATACGCACCAACAGACAGAACGGGGAATTATTACAGAAACACCACAAACACACGGCAGGGGCGCGTGTATCGTCAGTAAAGAAGGAACAACAACAGACAAACACCAGTCGCAAGTCTTGAAGAGTTTCGCTTCTCTTTCTCTCCATGAACGTCGCCCCGGTGGGATTTTCTCGTATTTGATGCTGTTAGGTTCTGCAAGCACGAGCATTTCTGTCACTGTCTGTCTGTCTGTTTATTCGACTGTCTGTCTGTCTGCGTCTATCCCTCCAACACACACACACACACACACACACACTCACACACACACACACATACACACACACACACACACACACACACAATGAGAAAGAGAACGAGCGAGAGACAGAGAGAGAGACAGAGAGAGAGAAAGAGAGAGAGAGAGGGGGGGGAGGAGGTAAGGAGAGAGAGGGAGGGAGAGAGAGGGGGAGGGAGAGAGAGATACAGAGAGAGAGAGAGGTAGAGAGAGAGAGGTAGAGAGAGAGAGAGGGGAGGGAGGAGGTAAGGAGAGAGAGGGAGGGAGAGAGAGAGAGAGAGGGGGAGGGAGAGAGAGAGACAGAGAGAGAGAGAGAGGTAGAGAGAGAGAGAGAGAGAGAGAGAGAGAGAGAGAGAGGGGGGAGGAGGTAACGAGAGAGAGGGAGGGAGAGAAAGAAAGACAGATAGACAGACAAAGAGAGACAGAAACAGAGACAGACATCGACAGAGAGAACCTCGCGGCATGATGCTAGATCTTCCTCACACACCATGACAGCTACAGGTAAATGCTTCTCTCGTCTCCAGAGACATGTGCAAAACTGTACTTCACTTTTGACAAGTTCACCTGCGGGACACGAGACGGGGCTCCCGGCACTCGCAGATCATCAAAGCTTGCTGTTTTCTCCCGACACCTAGTGCCAGGCGTATGTCTATCTCATCTTCATAATTATCCACTGCTCTGTGCCTGATTCCCTCTCGCAATTTCGGATCCATAAAAATGTCTATCATTTACGATCTTTAGATTGTTACAAAACGTGAGTCGTAACTGACTAAAACATCATCATATCTTCCCCACCTCTGCCTTCAACTTGTTACGTGTCTCAGTATGAACAATTAGATTATTTATTTTCCTCGCGGTTTCTCCCCAAAACGCAGCTTCTGTTTAAGATCTCATCAGATTTGATGACCCCTCTATGAAGTGCATTCTACCTGGATGCCGTTCAGGCCAGGAATAGACGAGGTAAAATCATATAACATCATTTTCATCACCTGAACGCTGCAGGAATGCGGTCAGGTTTGAAATAAAGTTGATAATAGCGTTCATGGATATTTCATTCACACAGCTAGTATGCCTTGCTTCAATGCTCTCTTTGGGCGAGTCGATTATAGGGGGTGCCCCCATTTGAGCGGTTGTCACGTGACCCTCGTGAAAGACATGTTCAGTCCAAAAAGTGTGCCAGATAGCAAAGCCAAGTGCATTCAAGAGCATAGAAAGCTTGAATGAAATGACACAGATATGCATTTAAAAAACCCAAAACCAATTGTCGCAATAATGATTGTTCAGAGTAAAGCCTGCTATACCAAAACGTTGACAGAATTGAAATAGATGTCTATTACTGTGTCGAGATATTCTCGCATTCCAACAAGCATCATCATGCACTAGCCGGCCAAGCAAACGTCATGCATCATCACTAGTCGGCCTAGCAAACGTCATGCATCATCACTAGTCGGCCTAGCAAACGTGAGGGACAGAGAGAGAGAGAGAGAGAGGGACAGAGAGAGAGAGAGAGGGACAGAGAGAGAGAGAGGGGGACAGAGAGAGAGAGAGAGATAGAGAGAGAGAGCGAGGGGCAGAGAGAGAGAGAGATGGACAGAGAGAGAGAGGGGAGATAGAGAGGGACAGAGAGAGAGAGGGGGGAGAGATAGAGAGGGACAGAGAGAGAGAGGGACAGAGATAGAGAGGGACAGACAGAGAGAGGGACAGAGATAGAGAGGGACAGAGAGAGAGAGAGGGGGGAGATAGAGAGGGACAGAGAGAGAGAGGAACAGAGAGAGAGAGGGGGACAGAGGGACAGAGAGAGAGAGACATAGAGAGAGAGAGGGACAGAGAGAGAGGGACAGAGAGAGGGGGGGACAGAGAGAGAGGTTCAGAGAGAGAGAGAGAGGGACAGAGAGAGAGAGAGGGACAGAGAGAGAGAGAGAGAGAGAGAGAGGGACAGAGAGAGAGAGAGGGACAGAGAGAGAGGGACAGAGAGAGAGGGAGGGACACAGAGAGAGGAACAGAGAGAGAGAGAGAGAGGGACAGAGAGAGAGAGGGACAGAGAGAGAGAGAGGAACAGAGAGAGAGAGGGACAGAAACAGAGGGACAGAGAGAGAGAGGGACAGAGAGAGACAGAGAGACAGAGAGAGAGAGAGAGAGAGAGAGGGACAGAAACAGAGGGACAGAGAGAGAGAGAGGGACAGACAGAGACAGACAGAGAGAGAGGGAGAGAGAGAGAGAAAGAGAGAGAGGGAGGGACAGAGAAAGAGAGAGAGGGACATAGAGAGAGAGAGACAGACAGAGAGAGAGACAGAGAGAGGGACAGAGAGAGAGAGAGGGACAGAGAGAGGGACAGAGAGAGGGACAGAGAGAGGGACAGAGAGAGGGACAGAGAGAGAGAGAGAGAGGTGCAGACAGAGAGAGAGGGACAGAGAGAGAGAGGGACAGACAGAGAGAGAGAGGGACAGAGAGAGAGAGAGAGAGGGACAGAGAGAGGGACAGAGAGAGAGGGACAGAGAGAGAGGGAGAGATGGGAGAGAAGAGAGAGAGATGGGAGAGAGGGACAGAGAGAGGGACAGAGAGAGAGAGAGAGTGACAGAGAGAGAGAGGGACAGACAGAGAGAGAGAGGGACAGAGAGAGAGAGAGAGAGGGACAGAGAGAGAGAGGGACAGAGAGAGAGGGAGAGAGAGAAAGAGAGGGAGAGAGAGGGACAGAGAGAGAGAGAGAGAGGGACAGAGAGAGAGAGAGGGACAGAGAGAGAGAGAGAGAGGGACAGAGAGAGAGAGAGGGACAGAGAGAAAGAGAGGGACAGAGAGAGAGAGAGAGAGAGAAAGAGAGGGAGAGAGAGGGACAGAGAGAGAGAGAGAGGAGGGACAGAGAGAGAGAGAGGGACAGAGAGAGAGAGAGAGAGGGACAGAGAGAGAGAGAGGGACAGAGAGATAGAGAGGGATAGAGAGATAGAGAGGGATAGAGAGGGATAGAGAGGGACAGAGAGAGAGAGGGGGAGAGATAGAGAGGGACAGAGAGAGAGAGGGACAGAGAGAGAGAGGGACAGAGAGTGAGAGGGGGGGGGGGGAGGAGAGGAAGGTCGAGATAACAAGTGGGGGTATCCACAACGGGGAATGGTAATAGCGACCTATTGCTAATGAAACGTTCAGCGCTGACAGTCTGAGAGGGTATCCTTGGCGAGCCCCCCTGCCGCAGGTAGACATCCGTGTGCACACAGGCATCATGTGCTGTCAGAACTCAGGTAATGCCTCAGGTACAAATGTCCACCTGGCACAGGTACCACTGGCAGCGAAGAAGCGTGGCGGCTACCTCTGTTTACACAATGCTACCAGAACCAAAAAGGATGAAGGATTTTATATTTTGTGTATTCAAGGTCGTCCGATTATTTCTACGGTCAAAGTCAAAAACAGCTCGCCTTTTAAATCCTACTTCTAACCTAAAATTGAATCTGTTTTAAAATATCAAAAGTTGCATCTGGTCTATTGAACGACATACCGGCCATTTTGCCTAGATACAAACGGACTGTACTTGAGGAATTCGGCGCACGGCATTGCACTGCGGCAGTCATGACAGAGACCGATTCTCACATACATCTTGTTACGACTTGAAGCTGAAATCCCCAACGAGAAATTCCTACCTTGCCCTTCACACTCCATTTCCTGGCAGCAATATCGAGGAGGAAAGAGATCTGCCCATCCGTTGCCAGGAGATCATATATCGCTCCTAAGATGTATTGTTTTGTGTCAAGAAAATAGTGGCCAGTGCTTGAGAAAGTTTTCAGGCATGAAATTGGAACACTCATGTTTGATTCTTGTTGCCCTGTTCTATTCGGTATGACGAGTGGGGTTTTCCGTTCATGACCGTTTTTACCCCGTCATTTAGGCAGCCATACGCCCGATACCGGGGAATGCATGCTTGGTGTTTTCGTATTTCCATTACCCACCGAACTCTGACATGGATTACACAGGACCTTTTCCGTGCGGACTTGGTCTCGTGCTTTCGTGTACACACGACAGGGTATAAGGCACTAGCAGGTCTGCACATATTCAGTTGACCTGGGAGATCGAAAAAATCGCCACCCTTAGCCCAACAGGCGCGGCCCGGGATTCGAGCACTCCACCTTCTGCATGTGAAGCCGGCGTGTTATCCGCTATGCCATTGCGCCCAGCCACCACACGACACTCTAGGCGCGGCATGCAATCTGACGCGGTGTGGTGCTGCAGAGAGTCTCACAGACTTTGGCAAGAACAGGACCCAGCACTTGAGGGATTTCACGTTATTAATCACCAACAGATGGCTCAACAAGGCTCAGCTGTAATTAGCAGTGGGGAGGACGTCTCAACACAGACGCGTAGTGGATTAAGCTTGAGAGAGAGAGATGGGGGAGAGGGGGTTGAGAGAGAGAGAGGGAGAGAGAGGGAGAGAGAGAGGGAGAGAGAGGGAGAGAGAGAGAGAGAGGGAGAGAGAGGGAGAGAGATAAGGGGGAGAGGGAGGGAGAAGGACAGAGATGGAGAAGAAGAAAGAGCGAAAGAGAAAGAGAGAGAAGGAGGGAGGGAGAGAGAGAGAGAGAGAGAGAGAGAGAGAGAGAGAGAGAGAGAGAGAGAGAGAGAGAGAGATAATGACGGAGTGAGGGAGAGGGAAAATGAGACAGAAACAGAGACAAAGAGGGGCGGGAGGGAGGGGGGAGCCAACAGGTGAGTAATGATATTATTATAATTATATAGCCAACATAAACAGGCGAGTCACACAAAAAAAGAGTAGCCATCACGTACTCGTTAAAGATTGTTCTCAAATACAAAATCAAACAGTTGTCCACATCAAAGTTCCTTGGTACCACACACTATGAGAGCTGCCTCTCTAGCCATTCTCCACATTAAAGTTCCTTGGTACCACACACTATGAGAGCTGCCTCTCTAGCCATTCTCCACATCAAAGTTCCTTGGTACCACACACTATGAGAGCTGCCTCTCTAGCCATTCTCCACATCAAAGTTCCTTGGTACCACACACTATGAGAGCTGCCTCTCTAGCCATTCTCCACATCAAAGTTCCTTGGTACCACACACTATGAGAGCTGCCTCTCTAGCCATTCTCCACATCAAAGTTCCTTGGTACCACACACTATGAGAGCTGCCTCTCTAGCCATTCTCCACATTAAAGTTCCTTGGTACCACACACTATGAGAGCTGCCTCTCTAGCCATTCTCCACATCAAAGTTCCTTGGTACCACACACTATGAGAGCTGCCTCTCAAGCCATTCTCCACAGGAAACAAAACGTATTTTAACCTTAACAATTTTGTTTGTTTTGCTTAACGCCCAGCCGACCACGAAGGGCCATATCAGGGCGGTGCTGCTTTGACATATAACTTGCGCCACACACAAGACAGAAGTCGTAGCACAGGCTTCATGTCTCACCCACTGACCCAGTCACATTATTCTGACACCGGACCAACCAGTCCTAGCACTAACCCCATAATGCCAGACGCCAGGCGGAGCAGCCACTAGATTGCCAATTTTAAAGTCTTAGGTATGACCCGGCCGGGGTTCGAACCCACGACCTCCCGATCACGGGGCGGACGCCTTACCACTAGGCCAACCTTACCACTAGGCCAACCTTACCACCAGGCCAACCGTGCCGGTATCCTTAACAATGGGAACTCGTTTTAAGTGAGTTGAACTTGAACACATCAAACAAATTAGATATTACACCCTAAACACGGGGAAAGACTTTAACTGATCTTAGATGCGTCTTGTTTGTGAAGCGTAACCTGCTCTATATTGTCAAGTTGCGAGCAAGACTCAACAGGTAAAACCATTGCAGGGTCTGTTCGGTTAAAGATAAGCTGTCTTTAAGTGTGCAAAAACTTGCACAGCCTGTCAACAAATTACCTCCCTTATCAACTCTTGTGCCCGGAAGTCTCTGTCAAAACATATATCACTCCTAACAGTTGCAGCAAAAACGTATCTTCGTAGCGCTTGAAATGAAAGCGAAGAAATCTAGACAAACACAGCTGCTGCACAGTGCAATGTGAGCATGGTACAAGGTCCACCAGTTCAGTGCGTGAACTGCTGCAAAGATCCCCAGTCACTTTAATTACTGTAAACACAGAACACGATTAGAGAATCGTAATTAGTCGTATCTTTGAAATGACACGAGCATCTAAGTTTTGAGTGACAGGCCTAAGCATGCGCGTGAAAACATTTGACAATAAAGAGAGTTGGCTTCAAATCCCGGTCAGATATTTTGTAAATATTATTCTGATAAGTAAGGCCGTCGCTGCTTAGCTTTTTACCTGAAGCTACAGAACTGTCGGCCTTTTCACGCACCACGCTTGTGTTTGTGTTTTTCTTACAGCAAATCTTTGACTTTACGACGAAAAACTGAACATGTGATAATTATGAACATTGCCTATCAGGAAGATGCCTTGACCTGTACGTCACACTTGGTGCAACAACGAAACCGGTCACTCACACCGCTAACACTGACACAACTCTACGACAGTGGGGCGCCAAAGATGAAAGAAAACCTCTAGAATAACAGGAACAGAAACGGTTGAAACGTGCGCGAGAGACTGGTGCAAAAAACAACAACAACATCCACACCACCGGGAAGCAGCCGACAGAAATCCATCAAAATAATCCACCGCCAAAAGACACGTTTATTTCTCTTCTCTCGTGTTCTCTGAGCCCTTGATTCACACAACCACTTTCCGTGTCCCGAGGTGCCAAAGCGGGAGAAGCGAGTTTGCTAATCCAGGAGCGACATTGGAGAAAAAACAAACACCTTCCGTAGCGCTAGCGGCGACACACTCCACAACGAGGTTATCTCGGCAAAGCACTTAATTACATCTCACCTTCCGCTTCCGAGCCAGGCAAGCCAAGACTGCCACCGTGCGTGAGATAAGTTTTCAAATGTATTGTACCGTTTTTTGCATGGCCTCTATGTAAATAACATATATATGAAGCACCCTATTTAAAACATGTTGAAACAATTTTAAATGCTCTTGGTCTTTGGTTTTTTTGGCATGACCAGTTTAATTTACGATGTTCCGAAAAATGGTTTAAATTGAAAACGTTGCAATGCCTAAAAGATCAATATATACAATCATGGTTTTCAGAATTAAATGAAAAAGAAACTTGTTTGAATTATAGATTGTTTAAAGATACATTTATATTTGAAAATTATTTGAACATTTTACCCAATAACCTAGCACTCTCTTTTTTACGTTTTAGAACATTAAATCATAAATTGCCAATACAGAAAGGCCGAATGTTAAATACACCACATAACAAAAGAATATGTGTTAAATGCCAGTCTGGAGAACTCGGAGATGAATTTCATTATATATTATTTCAGTGTCATTTTTTTGAACATGTGAGGAAAAGGTTGTTACCATTGTATTTTCGTAGAAATTCAAATGCAGTCAAATTTAAACATTTATTTGAATTAACAAAGAAACGAAAGTTATTGCATTAAATATATTTTATTAAGAGTATTTTGAAAGAGTTCTGATTATTTGATCACGTGTTTTCTTTATTAAAACAAACAAAAACACAGAAACGTACATTCCTGTAAAAAAAAAAAAAATATGATTACAATTATTTTGTTATGAATAAGGCTTGATTTATTTTCGGTTAAGTAGAAGTGTTGTGTCTCATTATTACATATATGTTTTTGTCGTGTTTATTGCAATTTTTATTTATTTTATTCATGTAACCCTAGGGTTTTTTTTAAATAAAATAAATATTGACTTGGTTAGCCGTGCTCTCTCAAGACTGAAAGCCTCTGACAGCAAGCGACACAACTAGGTGAGAAATGAGACGTCTCATCTCACGCGCGGTTTGTTTTATTTGCTTCAAATTGGATAATGAATTATGAGGCTTTAAAACGATTCCGCAGGCTTTCACTAGGTTACTTCACATCACGGGAGCTGAAGGGGAAAAGTTTAAAGGGGGAAAACCTTTACAAACTAGCATAACGATTAGATGCATGGCTCACGCGTGAAATAACCTCACACACACACACACACACACACACACACACACACACACACACACACACACACACACACACACACACACACACACACACACACACACACACATATATATACAAACCTGAAGATGTATAAACCTGATGCTGCATATTTTGGCGGAAGGAAAGACGGGGTGGGGGGGGGGGGGGGGGGGGGAAAGGGTCCAAAAGACACTTGTTCAAAATGAAATTCACAGCGCAAGGGACATCTGTTAATTTGCAATGACGTGTAAACAGCACACGTTGTCTCACAACACCCTTGCCAACACAACAAGGACTGAACGACGGCCAAAGAAGGTGACAGAAGGTCACAGGTCACAGGTCACAGGTCACAGGTCTAGAATCGCCTAGCTCCTTCTTATCCACATTACCTTTGTAGATGACCTTTTCCGTCATTTTACTTTTTTTCTCCCTAAACTTTGTTCTTTTTTCCCACGAGACCACATTCTCTCTCCGTCACTTTACTTAGTTTTTCTAAGTTTCTTTTTCTCTTTTTTCCCCCCAGGAAATGAGCGCAGAAATCGCAGAAAGTGCATCAGTTTGCATGGCAGGAACGGGGGCGACGCAGAGACTAGTGGAGGGGCGGGCCGTCAGACGGAGTGTCGCGCCGCTAAACACCATGCCATTGCACGCCCATCAGCTCTCCTACGAATATTTATCCCCACCATACCAGTCGGCCAATAAAACTAGATTCTACTGCTAAAGCATCAGCTCTGCTTCACACTCACACCCAGCTCCCCCCCCCCCCCCCCCAAGATGTACATAAACTTTTTTTTTGCCGAATCAGCGGGTTTGGTAAGGATGGAGAAATGTGCAGTTGTAGATCTATGCTACATGCAGCACGAGCACCAGCCATACAAACCTCGCCGCCCTTCAACCCCCTTCTCCTCAACCCTTACCTCAATATCTAAAATGTATTTTATGGTGTGGTGGGGATGTTGAATTGTTTTTTTGTTTTGGTTTTTTTGCTTTTCTTATTTTCATCCTCCAGCTCAGCCCTGATGACCCGTATGAAGGCCACTGCGGACCCGGATGAAAAAAGATGGGTGTGATGAGGGGAACTGTTGTCGTTAGCAAGGGCGAGCGGCCATCTCTTGGGTCTCTAGCGGCTTCTTGATACTGGACACATTGTGATGAGGGGAACTGTTGTCGTTAGCAAGGGCGAGCGGCCATCTCTTGGGTCTCTAGCGGCTTCTTGATACTGGACACATTGTGATGAGGGGCACTGTTGTCGTTAGCAAGGGCGAGCGGCCATCTCTTGGGTCTCTAGCGGCTTCTTGATACTGGACACATTGTGATGAGGGGAACTGTTGTCGGTAGCAAGGGCGAGCGGCCATCTCTTGGGTCTCTAGCGGCTTCTTAATGCTGGACACATTGTGATGAGGCAATGGGGGAGGGTGGGATGTGGCAAACTTTGTGTGAGGCCGACAGGAAAGGGAGATACAGAAGGTGAGAGCTAAACAATATGGACTTACAGAAGTTAAGGTCAGGTTTGTGTTCACACACACACACACACACACACACACACACACACACACACACACATACACACACACACACACACACACACACACACACACACACACACAAACACACACACACATTCGTACACACGTACGGTAACTCTCTCTCTCTCTCTCTCTCTCTCTCTCTCTCTCTCTCTCTCTCTCTCTCTCTCTCTCTCTCTCTCTCTTTCTTGAAACCTCCCTGACAACCCCTCCTCTTTAAAAATAAAAAAAAAGCTGCACGCACCGGGCCAAGTGTCAACACGAGAGCTCTCTGAGTTAAACGTTGCCCAGATAACGGGACAGATAACGGGGCAGATAACGGGGCCTCATGGATCGATGATCCCTGTCAACTTCACAGTCTGATAACACCCGTCCCAGACACTCGCTGTGCAAAACTGGCGGTTCCCAAATCCCCCTGACTACTGGCTTCAAGACCAACAATGCGACAACAATGGCAGATTCTACTGTTATCATATAGATGTTCCCATCAAGTGGAGGACATGCTGATCAGAAATACTCCAGACAGCATGGACCCAGTTTTATGGTCTCGAGGGGTCAAACTGACAATCGGACCACCGCATCGTCAACTGACTGCGGTTGTCCGAACACAGTGCTGGGGGAGGGCGACCACTGCATCGTCAACTGACTGCTGTTGTCCGAACACAGTGCTGGGGGAGGGCGACCACTGCATCGTCAACTGACTGCTGTTGTCCGGACACGGTGCTGGGGGAGGGCGACCACTGCATCGTCAACTGACTGCTGTTGTCCGGACACGGTGCTGGGGGAGGGCGACCACTGCATCGTCAACTGACTGCTGTTGTCCGAACACGGTGCTGGGGGAGGGCGACCACTGCATCGTCAACTGACTGCTGTTGTCCGAACACGGTGCTGGGGGAGGGCGACCACTGCATCGTCAACTGACTGCTGTTGTCCGAACACGGTGCTGGGGGAGGGCGACCACTGCATCGTCAACTGACTGCTGTTGTCCGAACACGGTGCTGGGGGAGGGCGACCACTGCATCGTCAACTGACTGCTGTTGTCCGGACACGGTGCTGGGGGAGGGCGACCACTGCATCGTCAACTGACTGCGGTTGTCCGAACACAGTGCTGAGGGAGGGCGACCACTGCATCGTCAACTGACTGCTGTTGTCCGGACACGGTGCTGGAGGAGGGCGACCACTGCATCGTCAACTGACTGCTGTTGTCCGAACACAGTGCTGAGGGAGGGCGACCACTGCATCGTCAACTGACTGCTGTTGTCCGAACACAGTGCTGGGGGAGGGCGACCACTGCATCGTCAACTGACTGCTGTTGTCCGAACACAGTGCTGGGGGAGGGCGACCACTGCATCGTCAACTGACTGCTGTTGTCCGAACACAGTGCTGGGGGAGGGCGACCACCGCATCGTCAACTGACTGCTGTTGTCCGAACACGGTGCTGGAGGAGGGCGACCACCGCATCGTCAACTGACTGCTGTTGTCCGAACACAGTGCTGGGGGAGGGCGACCACTGCATCGTCAACTGACTGCTGTTGTCCGAACACGGTGCTGGGGGAGGGCGACCACTGCATCGTCAACTGACTGCTGTTGTCCGAACACAGTGCTGGGGGAGGGCGACCACTGCATCGTCAACTGACTGCTGTTGTCCGAACACAGTGCTGAGGGAGGGCGACCACTGCATCGTCAACTGACTGCTGTTGTCCGGACACGGTGCTGGGGGGAGGGCAGCACTGTAATGGGGTAACTCCCCGTGCCAAGAGGCACAGTCGGCCGACTGAGTTTTCCACAAGACCCGATTTCGTCGGATTACTGCATTTCGCTCGTTCAACTGCAGCTGCCCCATACTGTTTTGCTGGCTCATGAAACAGGCCTTGTAATGGACACATAACTATAACTATGACCAGGCTCTGAAGATACAGGGCGCCAGAACACATTGATTATGCCTATAGGTACAAATACAATTAACCAGTTCAAAGACTCAAGGCTGAAATACCTCCCCTGGACAAATGACTACAACCATAGAGCTTTCCCTACGTAGCGGAAGCTCTTTGCTTCAACTTAGATGAGACTCCATGACAGAACACCGGAACACGTTGCGTGGACAAATTTCCCTCCCCTCCCAC
>NC_090249.1:61838518-61861018 GCF_037325665.1 Littorina saxatilis | reverse complement strand
AACTTGACGGCCGGAGGGATGAATGATTGGATTGTATCGTCTCATCAGAAAGATTGTTGCAAGTTTGCTTCTTTCCTCAGTTGACAGAGACAGGAAGAAGTGGCCTTGTCCGAGACAGGAAGAAGTGGCCTTGTCCGAGACAGGAAGAAGTGGCCTTGTCCGAGACAGGAAGAAGTGGCCTTGTCCGAGACAGGAAGAAGTGGCCTTGTCCGAGACAGGAAGAAGTGGCCTTGTCCGAGACAGGAAGAAGTGGCCTTGTCCGAGACAGGAAGAAGTGGCCTTGTCTGAGACAGGAAGAAGTGGCCTTGTCCGAGACAGGAAGAAGTGGCCTTGTCCGAGACAGGAAGAAGTGGCCTTGTCCGAGCGGAACTGTAAGACACTGCACGTGCACCACAGAGCCAGGACGTCCAGTGATTAGTGGGGGGGGGGGGTGCTCAGTGTTCAGCATGGCTTCAAAAGCAAAGAAGAAAAGGTAAGATATATGTTACCGAGCCACAGTGTTGTGACAGCGCACGTGCATCGTGGTGTCCTCACAGTAACACCCCTTCATTTCCATCCCCCAACATCTCCCCAACCAACCACCACCACCCCCCCCCACCCCACCCCCCAATCCCTCCCTAACACCCTTCTCCCCTTCAGCTAAAGAAACTTTCTTGAAAGTTTTGTCTCTTCTGCGCTTTTTTTGCACACGTATCGCACACAAAACGTATCCCATGGATCAGTGTTTCAGTACTTTCTGACCCCCCGACCCAAATAACGCTCCTTGCGCGCACACACACACACACACACACACACACACAAGAGAGAGAGAGAGAGAGGGAGAGAGAGAGAGGGAGAGAAAGGGGGAGAGAGAGAGACAGAGAGAGACACAGAGACAGAGAGAGAGAGAGAGACAGAGAGAGAGAGACAGAGAGAGAGAGAGAGACACAGAGAGAGACACAGAGAGAGAGAGAGAGAGACAGAGAGAGAGAGAGAGACAGAGAGAGACAGAGAGAGACAGAGAGAGAGAGAGACAGAGAGACAGAGATAGACAGAGAGAGACAGAGAGAGAGACAGAGAGAGACAGAGAGAGAGAGAGACAGAGAGAGAGACAGAGAGAGAGAGATGATATTTTACGCCTGTTTGTCTCGTTCTCTCCACACAAGAGCGACCTTGCAGAAAGCGCACCAAGCATGGCGAATAGCAACTTTTTTCCTGCATTTTTAAAATATTGATTTTTACAAGTGTGTGGAAACAGCAGGCCATAATATCTTCTCTATTTTCTCTGTTTCTTTCTTTCTCAAGAAGGCGGCAGGCTGAGCCATCAATCAATGACGGGAGGTGAGGCTGGCCTCGTCAAATCCCCGTGAAATACCTACACCATCTTAAGGCGATAGGCGCCACACTCACATCCTTGTGGCCTTGTGTTGGGTATGAGAAATGGGGCCTCGAAAAATCCTTGTTACACACACAAACACACACACCTTCCAACTAGAGGCGATAGAAGCCAAACTAGCTCACACACCGTTGCCTGAAAGGTGTGACACTGTTGAGTGAAACACTGCATGGAGCTTGTCTCAAAGTGACGCCTGGCCGGGTGTAAAATGCACCCACCTTATTGAGACGATAGAGACCACGTCACCACGCCATCGTTCATGTGCAGGCAGCTGTCACTCAGTGCAAGGCGAGGGCTTTGTGCAGTGCCGGTAAAATTAATGCATAAATCAAACCACACAAAAAATAACAACAAAACCCACTTCGTTCGCGTGTAACCGATTGCGCACACCATCTGTACCAGCTTGACACGGGATGAGAGCACCCTCCACTCAGTCACATACCGCACACCATCTGTACCAGCTTGACACGGGATGAGAGCACCCTCCACTCAGTCACATACCGCACACCATCTGTACCAGCTTGACACGGGATGAGAGCACCCTCCACTCAGTCACATACCGCACACCATCTGTACCAGCTTGACACGGGATGAGAGCACCCTCCACTCAGTCACATACCGCACACCATCTGTACCAGCTTGACACGGGATGTGAGCACCCTCCACTCAGTCACATACCGCACACCATCTGTACCAGCTTGACACGGGATGTGAGCACCCTCCACTCAGTCACATACCGCACACCATCTGTACCAGCTTGACACGGGACGAGAGCACCCTCCACTCAGTCACATACCGCACACCATCTGTCCCAGCTTGACACGGAATGAGAGCACCCTCCACTCAGTCACATACCGCACACCATCTGTCCCAGCTTGACACGGAATGAGAGCACCCTCCACTCAGTCACATACCGCACACCATCTGTACCAGCTTGACACGGAATGAGAGCACCCTCCACTCAGTCACATACCGCACACCATCTGTCCCAGCTTGACACGGGACGAGAGCACCCTCCACTCAGTCACATACCGCACACCATCTGTACCAGCTTGACACGGGATGTGAGCACCCTCCACTCAGTCACATACCGCACACCATCTGTACCAGCTTGACACGGGATGAGAGCACCCTCCACTCAGTCACATACCAAACATCAACATATGGATGGTTCCTGTGCACGGTGGGCGGTTTGTTGTTGCTTGAATCATTTTGCAGATTGAAATAGGTGTCAGTAAAGAATTTAATTCAGGACAAAATCATCCCGATTTTCAAAACAAAGAGTCAGTCAGGTCATAACTGCGTGGCGTGTGTCCTACCGGAAGAATGCTCTCAGGTAGCAGTCTGGACGGATCTCTGAGCCGAGGTGCACGAAGCGAAGGTTGGTGACACCCAAACGGGTGAGAATAAACCGCGGTGTCTGATTGGTTGAAATCCCAACAAACCTCAATGTCAACCAATCCAACACCGCGGCTGGCTCACACCCGTTTGGTAATTTTCCCGTGCACCACGGCCCTGGTGATGAACAATATGGTCTTCATGGGAAGGGGGAACCCTTCGTGCAACACAGGCCGTTCCAAGGACCCATACTTGATGGGCGATCAATCAAGAAGTAAAAGTCTGACTCTTTTACCTGGCGTATGAAATACGTACCCCGCCCCATGCACCCAGCCCCTTTTGTAAAAGCTATTAATCAATTACCCGCGGTATGTATGCGTGAGGAGTGTTCTCTCCAAAGTGGCCTTATGCAGTTCAGGATAACGTACAGCGTCTCGAGGTAACGCTAACCCTGCAGCGATAGGCAACTGCTTCTTCACTCTAACCCTGCACCGGTCGTATGCTGCTTCTTCACTCTAACCCTGCACCGGTCGTATGCTGCTTCTTCACTCTAACCCTGCACCGGTCGTATGCTGCTTCTTCACTCTAACCCTGCACCGGTCGTATGCTGCTTCTTCACTCTAACCCTGCACTGGTCGTATGCTGCTTCTTCACTCTAACCCTGCACCGGTCGTATGCTGCTTCTTCACTCTAACCCTGCACCGGTCGTATGCTGCTTCTTCACTCTAACCCTGCACCGGTCGTATGCTGCTTCTTCACTCTAACCCTGCACCGGTCGTATGCTGCTTCTTCACTCTAACCCTGCAGCAGTCTTATGCTGCTTCTTCACTCTAACCCTGCACCGGTCTTATGCTGCTTCTTCACTCTAACCCTGCACCGGTCGTATGCTGCTTCTTCACGCTAACCCTGCACTGGTCGTATGCTGCTTCTTCACTCTAACCCTGCACCGGTCTCATGCTGCTTCTTCACGCTAACCCTGCACCGGTCTTATGCTGCTTCTTCACTCTAACCCTGCACCGGTCGTATGCTGCTTCTTCACTCTAACCCTGCACCAGTCTTATGCTGCTTCTTCTCTCTAACCCTGCACCAGTCTTATGCTGCTTCTTCACTCTAACCCTGCACCAGTCTTATGCTGCTTCTTCACTCTAACCCTGCACCGGTCGTATGCTGCTTCTTCACTCTAACCCTGCACCGGTCGTATGCTGCTTCTTCACTCTAACCCTGCACCGGTCGTATGCTGCTTCTTCACTCTAACCCTGCACCAGTCTTATGCTGCTTCTTCACTCTAACCCTGCACCGGTCGTATGCTGCTGCTTCTTCACGCTAACCCTGCACCGGTCTTATGCTGCTTCTTCACTCTAACCCTGCACCGGTCGTATGCTGCTTCTTCACTCTAACCCTGCACCGGTCTTATGCTGCTTCTTCACTCTAACCCTGCACCGGTCGTATGCTGCTTCTTCACTCTAACCCTGCACCAGTCTCATGCTGCTTCTTCACTCTAACCCTGCACCAGTCTTATGTTGCTTCTTCACGCTAACCCTGCACCAGTCTTATGCTGCTTCTTCACTCTAACCCTGCACTGGTCGTATGCTGCTTCTTCACTCTAACCCTGCACCGGTCTCATGCTGCTTCTTCACTCTAACCCTGCACCAGTCTTATGCTGCTTCTTCACTCTAACCCTGCACCGGTCGTATGCTGCTTCTTCACTCTAACCCTGCACCAGTCTTATGCTGCTTCTTCACTCTAACCCTGCACCGGTCGTATGCTGCTTCTTCACTCTAACCCTGCACCGGTCTCATGCTGCTTCTTCACTCTAACCCTGCACCGGTCGTATGCTGCTTCTTCACGCTAACCCTGCACCGGTCGTATGCTGCTTCTTCACTCTAACCCTGCACCAGTCTTATGCTGCTTCTTCGCGCTAACCCTGCACCAGTCTTATGCTGCTTCTTCGCGCTAACCCTGCACCAGTCTTATGCTGCTTCTTCGGGCTAACCCTGCACCAGTCTTATGCTGCTTCTTCACTCTAACCCTGCACCAGTCTTATGCTGCTTCTTCACTCTAACCCTGCACCGGTCTCATGCTGCTTCTTCACTCTAACCCTGCACCGGTCTTATGCTGCTTCTTCACTCTAACCCTGCACCTGTCTTATGCTGCTTCTTCACTCTAACCCTGCACCAGTCTTATGCTGCTTCTTCACTCTAACCCTGCACCTGTCTTATGCTGCTTCTTCACTCTAACCCTGCACCGGTCTCATGCTGCTTCTTCGCGCTAACCCTGCACCGGTCTCATGCTGCTTCTTCACGCTAACCCTGCATCGGTCTTATGCTGCTTCTTCACTCTAACCCTGCACCAGTCTTATGCTGCTTCTTCACTCTAACCCTGCACCGGTCTTATGCTGCTTCTTCACTCTAACCCTGCATCGGTCTTATGCTGCTTCTTCACTCTAACCATGCACCGGTCGTATGCTGCTTCTTCGCGCTAACCCTGCACCGGTCTTATGCTGCTTCTTCACTCTAACCCTGCACCGGTCTCATGCTGCTTCTTCGCGCTAACCCTGCACCGGTCGTATGCTGCTTCTTCACGCTAACCCTGCACCGGTCTTATGCTGCTTCTTCACTCTAACCCTGCACCGGTCTTATGCTGCTTCTTCACTCTAACCCTGCACCGGTCTTATGCTGCTTCTTCACGCTAACCCTGCACCGGTCTTATGCTGCTTCTTCACTCTAACCCTGCACCGGTCTTATGCTGCTTCTTCATTCTAACCCTGCACCGGTCGTATGCTGCTTCTTCACGCTAACCCTGCACCGGTCTTATGCTGCTTCTTCACTCTAACCCTGCACCAGTCTTATGCTGCTTCTTCACTCTAACCCTGCACCGGTCTTATGCTGCTTCTTCACTCTAACCCTGCACCGGTCGTATGCTGCTTCTTCACTCTAACCCTGCACCGGTCTTATGCTGCTTCTTCACTCTAACCCTGCACCGGTCGTATTACCAACCCTCCGCTTGGACACATACCATGCGAAGAGTGTCCCAGACATTTGTTACTTATTTCTTTCTTAACTGACACAGGTGTTTTTCTCTCCCTGAAATAAAGTTTCACTCTGAAGAAGTCAGGATGTTGTTTTTTGTCACAGAAATATTTTATACAAGAACTGGAAGTGTTCTTTGATGGCGTCTGCATCGTGAAGACGGAACATTTGAATATTTCTAACGGGATTTGTTAACTGTGTCTTTTATTCTTTACCGCGCTATCCATTTCAATTTCCGGGTGACGTTTGTGCTTCGCTCTCCGTGTATTTCAATCCTTACTTGCTCTTTGCGAATTAGAGACCAAAGCTGCTTCCTCATATCTCTGAACCCCCCACCCCAACACCATACCCCTTGCCTTTTCCCTCCAGATTTCTCAAAGAATCGGAGATTTTCCATTTAATCTAGTTTATTTCTCGGAGCTGAGTTTCTTTGATCAGTGGATTTTTTGCTGTGCTTTGTATTGATTCTATCAGAAGTCGGATTCTCTCGCCTGGAAATGATACCCTCGCTGGCTTCCTCTTCCCTTCTCTCACAAGTTCATCTTTTTTCTCTCTTTTTCCCTCTCGTTTCCTCTGTTCTCGTGTATATTTTGTTGTCATGTGTGTTTTTGTCGAAAAATATCATGAAGTATTTTTATGAAGGCCTTGGGAATGTGGGAATACTTCATAGATTTTCTCTCAATTTTGGCTAAAGCAGGTCTGTATCAATCATATCCCGTATCCCATACAGTCAAACCTCCCTTTTAAGACCTTCAAAACTCTGAGAAAATCAGGTCTGAAAAAGGAGGGAGTCTGAAATAGGAGGTACATTTACAAAGCTTGTGGGCTTTCTTTCTTTCTTTATTTGGTGTTTAACGTCGTTTTCAACCGTTCAAGGTTATATCGCGACGGGGAAAGGGGGAGATGGGATAGAGCCACTTGTTAATTGTTTCTTGTTCACAAAAGCACTAATCAAAAAATTGCTCCAGGGGCTTGCAACGTAGTACAATATATGACCTTACTGGGAGAATGCAAGTTTCCAGTACAAAGGACTTAACATTTCTTACATACTGCTTGACTAAAATCTTTACAAACATTGACTATATTCTATACAAGAAACACTTAACAAGGGTAAAAGGAGAAACAGAATCCGTTAGTCGCCTCTTACGACATGCTGGGGAGCATCGGGTAAATTCTTCCCCCTAACCCCCGGGGGGGGGGGGGGGGGGGCTTGTGGACAACAAATCTGAAAAAGAAAGGTCTCAAAATGGAGGGATTCTTAATTGGGGGGGGGGGGTCTTAAAAGGGGGTTCCACTGTACTTCTTCCTTATGGATGGACCCCACACACCTTATGTTCCATCTCCATATCTCCCCTCCATCTCCTCAACGTCTTCTCCCTCCGTTCATCTCACCCCTCATCGGTGTAGATTATAGTACCGTCTCTTTCATCACTGCCCACACACCGTGCTCTTCTCTGGTCAATGTCCCTTGCTGCAAAGCTCCCCGCGATATCATTTTACAGGTTTTTTCTTATTCGTCGTTAATCTCCCTCATCCTTACCCTCCAGCTCTAACCCTCTCTCTCTCTCTCTCTCCCTCTCTCTCCCTCTCTCTCTCGGGCGGGGACGTAGCTCAGTTGGTAGCGCGCTGGCTTTGTAGCCAGTTGGTCGCTATCAGCGTGGGTTCGATCCCCACGTTCGGCGAGAGATTTATGCGCACGAAAAAGATCCCACGTTAACAGCGAAAGTCTCAGGGCTTGGAAAACACGAAGACACGCATGCATCATCTCTCGTCTCTGATTATCATGATCGTATTTCGATACTTTGACGAGACAAACCCAATGTTGGTGTGTCGAAGAAGACACCACAGCGGGCTTGTTCGAATCAAAGTATCACACCATATCTTCAGCGTATTACCAATACCTGTCCCAATATAGACCAGTTGGTCTAAGAGGACGTTAAACCCTAATAGTCAGTCAGTCTCTCTATCTCTCTCTCCCTCCCTCCCTCTCTCGATCTCTCTCTCTCTCTTTCTCTCTCTCCTTCTCTCCCCCTATTTCTCTCTCTCTCTCTCTCTCTCTCTCTCTCGCTCTCTCCCGCTCTCTCTCTCTCTCGCTCTCTCTCTTTCTGTCTGTCTCTCTCTCTCTCTCTCTCTCTCTCTCTCTCTCTCTCTCTCTCTCTCTCTCTCGCTCTCTCCCGCTCTCTCTCTCTCTCGCTCTCTCTCTTTCTGTCTGTCTCTCTCTCTCTCTCTCTCTCTCTCTCTCCCTCTTTCTCTCTCCCTCTCTCTCTCTCTCTCTCTCTCTGCTGAAGAGACATTAAACCCCAAAAACCAACCAACCCTCTCTCTCTCTCCCTCTCTCCCTCTCTATTCGTCTCCCTGTACAGTCCAGCACACGCTCTCTGTGTTCACTGTGTTTCGCTGCTAAATCCCATCTCAACGTGTTTCAATCCCACCACTGAGCCTCCTTCGATCTCCACCGCTGAGCTATCGAGATCCCAGCCCGGATTGCCTCCCCTGCCTGCCGAAGCTTGCTATGGTTTCGGGGTGAGAGGAGAACTAATTGGAAAGGACGCGAATCACAGCAGGTATTTACCCAAATTAGGCGCAAAACGAGAATTCCATCCAGCCAGCAGACACAAGGCAGAGCCCGGTATTGACCCGCCGGGGACCAGAATGGGAATGAGAGCGGAGCAAGATGGGGGGAGAGCGTGGAAGAAGTTGATGGAAGCAAGGGAAATGTGATTACTTTCTCGCATGCATGTCTTTTGTTTCCTTTCCTTTTTGTCTCCCCGTCTTGTTTCTGCGTGGATGAAATGAGTTTGTTGGGATCACTCTCTCTCTCATTCTGAGTTTGTTGTTTATGATGGAGCGTATACACACCCGAATCACGTTAGCGTCCTAATGAGCTTTGTTGCCAATGTCTCTACATTCTTGTCCTCAGCATTTGCAATTAGTCTAGTCTACTTCTTTGGTCTGTTTGAGTCTGGTAAATATCCATTTTGGGCCGACAAATCTCCTTCAATGTCGCTTCGTCTCCTTTACTGATTAAAAAGACAGTATCATTGCATTACAGAAAGAATCCATTTGAATAATAGAAGAAGCCATAATGTTACGTGGATGAAAGTGATCTCTTGTTACGGCCAACAGGATGAGAATCTTATCTCTTCTCTTGATATGGAATGGAAAATACCGTTACCATTGCTCGTACAAAAATCTATCCATAAATCACATAAAACAGGCTGGCTCAGCAAAGTAGGGTCATTTTCCAAACACATGTAATAGCCTGAGGGATCTGAACATTTCGCGACGGGCGATGCCGACCATTGAGCTGCCTAGTGACCCCCCCACCCCCCCTCTAAAATAACTGAACGACCCCATACATATCTATCAGCGTAGTCTTGATAATGAAACAAACCATAGACCATTTATCCTGGACCGCCAACTAGCTCTCTCTCCGCTCTTTCTCTCTATTACGAGGTAGCGGCCTCTCGCATTTAGGAACCTACGCTTACATGGCCTTTCAGAAATCAGGGTTGTAAACATGGACGAAGTTGCCGAGGTAAGTTCTGAAAATGCTAAAATAAACTCAGATAAAGTGCATATATAATGGAACATGTTTTTCGATGAGTTTTGTTAAGTTTAGTTTGGAGTTTTGGAAAATCCAGATCATTGTCACCTCCCATTGTCACAAATAACTGGAGCGTGCTTTCTTTTCACTGTCTTCGAATCGCTGGCCTTTCACACCGGACGCTAAGCGCCCCTGAAAGTCGAGCGTCGTAACCTCGAAGGGTCACGTGACGAGTTGGCGGTCCAGGCTATTTGGTCAATGATGAAACCGACACATAAAACTTTTTGGGTGTGTCGTCTACCAAGCAGCAGGTTGTTCTGTGGAGTGATGTCCCCTGATCTCTCGTCATCTCGGTGTCATCTGCGATCAATGGCGGCGTCTGAGGCTAATCAGGGGGAACAACTGGACGTCACATTGCTTTCTCTCTCCTTTTCCTTTTTACAGCTCTCCCTCGCAAAATGCGCTGAGCATGCAATACAGGAAGTTGATGCTTTGGCTTTAATGCAAGCAAAATAAAATCTGGTTTACAAAAGCCTTGGTGGTATGGCAGGAGACTTTTCTCCCTTCACAATGAATCGGAGCAACCTCCCGAAACTCAAAGCATCATTGAGGTTAAATGGTAAATGCTCTCTCTCTCTCTCTCTCTCTCTCTCTCTCTCTCTCTCTCTCTCTCTCTCTCTCTCTCTCTCTCTCTCTCTCTCTCTCTCTCTCTCTCTATTTCTCTTTGTCTGTCTGTCTGGCCGTCTGTCTCACTCTCTCTTCTGTCTGTCTGTCTGTCTGTCTGTCTGTGGGCCCTATATCTGTCTTTCTCTCTAACTCTCTCTCTCTCTATTTGTCTGTCTGTCTGCCTGTCTTTCCCTCCCTCTCTCTAGCGCACACACACAATATCAGAGTCTACACACGGTACAGTGAGTTGCGTCCTCCACAAACCGGCCTCCACAAACCGGCCTCCAAGTTTTAACATGTATGTTGCACTTCCTCCTTGAATAAAGTGTTGAGTTTACCGGGAGTTGTATCTGTCGGCGCCACAAAACAAAATTAAAGTAAACACGCTGCCTTCTCTTCCCCGCCCTCTTTCCATTTGGCATTTCACACCATCAGCCCCCTCCCAACATCCCCGCCCTCTTTCCATTTGGCATTTCACACCATCAGCCCCCTCCCAACATCCCCACCCTCTTTCCATTTGGCATTTCACACCATCAGCCCCCTCCCAACATCCCCGCCCTCTTTCCATTTGGCATTTCACACCATCAGCCCCCTCCCAACATCCCCGCCCTCTTTCCATTTGGCATTTCACACCATCAGCCCCCTCCCAACATCCCCGCCCTCTTTCCATTTGGCATTTCACACCATCAGCCCCCTCCCAACATCCCCACCCACCCCTCACGTCACCTCCCACCTCCGTTTTCTCCCTGCTGTGTTCCTGTAGACGACTTCAAGAAATAATTCTGTCGGTTTTCTGGTTGTGATATAGAGTGAATTACCCTCGCTTTTTGTGAGACAAATAATCCGCACGTGCTCCTTGTCCACGTGTTTCAGACTCACCCCTCGCTAATGACTGGCCTTTAATGTCACGCGGGAAAGATTGACTCTTCTTCAGCGTTCCACGGTTGTGTCCCTTACAATCTCAGGCCTGCTGAACGCAGGAACTCGCAGGAGACTCAATAAAATAACTCGCAGGAGACTCAATAAAATAACTCGCAGGAGACTCAATAAAATAACTCGCAGGAGACTCAATAAAATAACTCGCAGGAGACTCAATAAAATAACTCGCAGGAGACTCAATAAAAGCAACAAGAGTATTCCCCCTTTCACAACCCCTACAAACCCGACACCGTTATTTCCCAACATGGTCCATTCTCCAGCTGAACAAGGCCAAGCCGGTACGACAAGGAACGAGCACCGGTGTGAGTGTGTCAATCATTCCTTGTGAGTGCTCGCCCTTACCTTTACTCCTAATGTCCTAATGTCCTTAATCGGCCACCCCTTTGTGCCACCCTTTGTCCCACCCCTCCTGGCCCCTGACCCGTAGTCACGCTGCCGACGGCGATACAAATCACCGGCTACTGCAGGGAGCTGGACAGTCCTCCGTTTCTCAGGGGCTAGACTTGGCGAGTGAGGTCAAAGGGACGAGGAAGAAGCGTTTCTTGGGGAATTCTCGCCTAGGATTTTGCGAAAGTAGGTTACGTGATGACAAAATGACTGCTGCACAGCTGCCAATCCGATTGGCTGTTCATGGTCGTTTACCGACGAGTGCAGACGGCTTTTCCGGCATCTACCAATCGCGTTTACTGCCTACGTATGCGGTTTCTGAGAGCACCACCGTACGGAGGGATTCTGCGGGACATTTTTTCTCTGACTCTCGAGGCAGATGCCTGACAGTAACGCTTGGTCTCAAGACTGTTTAATTCTTGCCAAGCTAGTGACCAAATCGTTTCAGATACACCCTCGCTATTTTGCAAAACAAGGTTTAGCCGCCAGCATTGCTTGCCTCCACGGAACGGGCGTCTGGGGTTGGAGTGAAGGGGGCCAGGGGTTGTGTTGTGCTGTGGACGGAATGACTGCTGCTCAGTCCAGTGGAAAAACAAATCATTGTTTATTATGAATACTGCTCGTACCTGGGCGAGCCAATCTCCCCGTCTCTCTGAATACGCTGCTACTGTACCGTAGGTCTTTGTGAGAAGGAGCGACAGGCTTTGAGGAAAGCTCTACCAACGACGAAAATCCTTTTGCAAAGGAAGAAGCCATTATGTGTTTAACAGTGTGTGTTGATGTTTTAACGTCTAAGGTTGTTTGAACCTGTGCGACATAATGAGGAGGGGGGGGGGGGGGGGGGGGGGGGGGGGGGGGGGCGGGAAGACTTGTATCCGTGTGGTCAACGCTGGGGACGCATTGATCGCGCTGCGAGACTCTGAAAGATACAACTGTTGCCACTGTCCGCATGCAGGCAGCCAATCAAGCTTATGTCATTATTGAGTTAACATTTGCCTTCATCTGTCCAAAAGAGCAGCCTTCTCTGTAAAAAGCCGCAGTTTCCGCTGAAACCTTACGTGTGGTCCAGAGCAGCGGTAGGATTAACTTCCATTGCCATTGGCTTGTTATTGGCTTGTTATTGGCTTGTTATTGGCTTGTTATTGGCTTGTTATTGGCTTGTTATTGGCTTGTTATTGGCTTGTTATTGGCTTGTTATTGGCTTGTTATTGGCTTGTTATTGGCTTGTTATTGGCTTGTTATTGGCTTGTTATTGGCTTGTTATTGGCTTGTTATTGGCTTGTTATTGGCTTGTTATTGGCTTGTTATTGGCTTGTTATTGGCTTGTTATTGGCTTGTTATTGGCTTGTTATTGGCTTGTTATTGGCTTGTTATTGGCTTGTTATTGGCTTGTTATTGCAGTGCCGCAGTTGTCATTGTAACACAATCAGCGTTGACCACAACATAAGACTCTCGCACTGTGAAATCACTGTGCCACAACAATGCACCACCCTCAAGGGCCAGTCGTCAAGGTTAACAGCACCAACCCGTTCAAACGGCCTTTGCTGAGACGCTCTTCTCGTGTGTGCAATAACTGTGTCTGCAATTGGCAGTGACAAAAAGTGTGCAGCAGTGTAACTGCAGAGACGTTCAAAAAGTCTAGCGTAACAATATCATTTATACACATCGCGTGGTCAGTCGCCTGCAAGTTGCAGCAATGGCCGTTCAATGGCCGTTCACGGGGCCAGGCACGCGGTCACAATACAGTGAACGAAGCCTTGCACTGGTGACCAACGCTCTAACGACAGGTTACAATGACAATGCGTCTGCACTGTCCAGCCAACAAGTGACAACAGTGACCCTTTACGCAGCGACGCGTGGCGGGGTCTGGACACAGTGGTCAATGGGACGTGACGTCCAGTCTATGCGAGCTCGTGTCACGATTTTCCGCCCCAGCGACCCGCAACAAATCCTATTTGCTATCAGCGCGCGCTCTCCATCGCCCGTGCTACCCGCAACTGAGCGTGTACAGGGGTATGAGAGCTGTTTGTCGGTATGCCAGGGAATAAAAAGATCAGGAGGACACACATACACACACACACCGCACACACACACAACACACACACACACACACATACACACACACACACATACATACACACACACATCACTCCCCAGACAAACAAGAGGCCGGTCTGTGGGCCAAAGGCACGTGACACCCACAAACAAGCCGAGGGCTGACTGCTGCATGGCTAGCTGACAAACGAAGAGATTACTGTCACAAACAAACTCTCAGGATTCATGGACACAAGTCTAACTAACTACATAATGTCCAGAGAATGTCTTGACCCGTGTCCACGCACCAACACGCTCCCCCTCCTCGCCAACTCCTCGCAACCACCATCACACCATAGTCCACTACAACGTCAGCTGGAAGATAATATTCGTATTGTCAGCTGGAAGATAATATTCGTATTATTTTTTTGCAAATTCATTTACAAGAGAGAGAGAGAGAGAGAGAGAGAGAGAGAGAGAGAGAGAGATTGAGAGACTGAGAGACTGAGAGACTGAGACTGAACTTTTACAAGGATACAGATTTAAGGCTTGGCCTTTTCTTACAATCTGTCCTTGGAGTCTGTGGCTCTGTCTGTCTGTCTCTCTCTCTCTGTGCCTGTGCATAGCACGAAACAGCAATGACTACGCTGTACATGTTCACAGACGGGAGCGACACAATGAAGCCAACCAGCAGTGCAGCACGTGCTGCGTTGTGTTGTGTGTCTGTATTCATTTGTAAGTTTAGTTGTCCTGGCTGCTCGTTATCGAATTTGATTTCTATTGTGTGGGTGAAGGGGGGGGGGGTTGGTTACGTAACAGCGTGTTTGCTTTTAGACAATGGCTTCCAGCTGAACCTCCCAAACGCTATTATCTTTTTTGTTGTAGAACTTGCCTGCAGTGAGGGCAAAATCGAACCTCCCAAACGCTATTATCTTTTTTGTTGTAGAACTTGCCTGCAGTGAGGGCAAAATCGAACCTCCCAAACGCTATTATCTTTTTTGTTGTAGAACTTGCCTGCAGTGAGGGCAAAATCGAACCTCCCAAACGCTATTATCTTTTTTGTTGTAGAACTTGCCTGCAGTGAGGGCAAAATCGAACCTCCCAAACGCTATTATCTTTTTTGTTGTAGAACTTGCCCGCAGTGAGGGCAAAATCGAACCTCCCAAACGCTATTATCTTTTTTGTTGTAGAACTTGCCTGCAGTGAGGGCAAAATCAAACGCTTCACACAAAGCAAAGCCTGCAGAATCCCATGACTCCCTGGCTAAACTTATTGTGGCAAGAATCACAGGCAAAATATTGCATCTGCAAAGATATATCCTAAATCTATACCATCTCTCCCTCGCTCTATACATACTGCCACTGTCTCCCCTCTCTCTTTTTCTTTGTTTGTTTCTCTCTCTTTGTCTCTCTCTCTGTCTCTGTCTCTCTCTGTCTCTGTCTCTGTCTCTCTCTCTCTGTCTCTCTCTCTCTCTCTCTCTCTCTCTCTCTCTCTCTCTCTCTCTCTCTCTCTCTCTCTCTCTGTCTCTCTAGTTTACGCTTATTTTTCGTTACTTGTTCCCCCCAGCGCAATGATTTGGTTGACTGGTGCCGAAAGCAGCGAACGACGGTCAAGAAGAATGGGGGACAAAAAGCGGATTTACCCAGACCCGTGTCACACCGGGGTAGGGGGGTCGACCCCGCGCCCTGCCCTTTCACGACGATTGACTGCCATGTTTCGCCTCCTTCATGACGAGGCCGTGTTTGCAACGGAACGTGTATGGCTTGTATGGAATGATGAATGGCAACTACATGCTTGTGCTGTGCGGAACTCAAGTTGTAAGGACTATATCATTGGGGGGAAACACACGTGTGAAGAAAACGTGGAACAAAACGTTGTTCCAGTTGTGGTAGGGAAACAAAAGTGTGAAGATTGTATGGAACAAATAGTTGGTTCCAGTTGCGGTAGGGAAACAAAAGTGTGAAGATTGTATGGAACAAATAGTTGGTTCCAGTTGCGGTAGGGAAACAAAAGTGTGAAGATTGTAAGGAACAAATAGTTGGTTCCAGTTGCGGTAGGGAAACAAAAGTGTGAAGATTGTATGGAACAAAACGTTGTTCCAGTTGTGTTAGGGAAACAAAAGTGTGAAGATTGTATGGAACAAATAGTTGGTTCCAGTTGCGGTAGGGAAACAAAAGTGTGAAGATTGTATGGAACAAAACGTTGTTCCAGTTGTGGTAGGGAAACAAAAGTGTGAAGATTGTATGGAACAAATAGTTGGTTCCAGTTGCGGTAGGGAAACAAAAGTGTGAAGATTGTATGGAACAAAACGTTGTTCTAGTTGTGGTAGGGAAACAAAAGTGTGAAGATTGTATGGAACAAATAGTTGTTCCAGTTGTGGTAGGGAAACAAACGTGTGAAGATTGTATGGAACAAATAGTTGGTTCCAGTTGCGGAAGGGAAACAAACGTGTGAAGATTGTATGGAACAAAAAGTTGGTTCCAGTTGTGGTAGGGAAACAAAAGTGTGAAGATTGTGTGGAACAAATAGTTGGTTCCAGTTGTGATAGGGAAACAAAAGTGTGAAGATTGTATGGAACAAATAGTTGGTTCCAGTTGCGGTAGGGAAACAACAGTGTGAAGATTGTATGGAACAAATAGTTGTTCCAGTTGTGGTAGGGAAATAAACGTGTGAAGATTGTATGGAACAAATAGTTGGTTCCAGTTGCGGTAGGGAAACAAACGTGTGAAGATTGTATGGAACAAACAGTTGATTCCAGTTGCGGTAGGGAAACAAACGTGTGAAGATTGTATGGAACAAATAGTTGGTTCCAGTTGTGGTAGAGAAACAAAAGTGTGAAGATTGTATGGAACAAATAGTTGGTTCCAGTTGTGGTTAGGAAACAAAAGTGTGAAGATTGTATGGAACAAATCGTTGTTCCACTTGTGGTAGGGAAACAAAACTGTGAAGATTGTATGGAACAAATAGTTGGTTCCAGTTGCGGTAGGGAAACAAACGTGCGAAGATTGTATGGAACAAAAAGTTGGTTCCAGTTGTGGTAGGGAAACAAAAGTGTGAAGATTGTATGGAACAAAACGTTGTTCCAGTTGTGGTAGGGAAACAAAAGTGTGAAGATTGTATGGAACAAATAGTTGGTTCCAGTTGTGGTGGGGAAACAAAAGTGTGACGATTGTATGGAAAAGAAAGCATGAGAAATGCAAAAAGCAAGACATTGTAAGGATTGTATGGAACAACAAGTTGTTCCAATTTTGGTATGCAATCAGAAGTGTGAGAAATGTATGGAACAAAAAGTTGTTCCAGTTGCGGTAATGAAATAAAAGTGTTAAGGTTTCAGTGAACAAACAGTAGTTCCAATTGCGATAGGGAAACAAAACTGTATGGAACATAATGCATTAGAAATGCAGAGATTGTATGAAACAAAACGTCAACCAGTCGAGTCTATATGAGGCTGTGTGTGGTGAGTGTGTACGGTGATTGTATGAAACAAAAGGTCTACCAGTCGAGTCTATATGAGGCTGTGTGTGGTGAGTGTGTACGGTGATTGTATGAAACAAAAGGTCTACCAGTCGAGTCTATATGAGGCTGTGTGTGGTGAGTGTGTACGGTGATTGTATGAAACAAAAGGTCTACCAGTCGAGTCTATATGAGGCTGTGTGTGGTGAGTGTGTACGGTGATTGTATGAAACAAAAAGTCTGCCAGTCGAGTCTATATGAGGCTGTGTGTGGTGAGTGTGTACGGTGATTGTATGAAACAAAAAGTCTGCCAGTCGAGTCTATATGAGGCTTTGTGTGGTGAGTGTGTACGGTGATTGTATGAAACAAAAAGTCTGCCAGTCGAGTCTATATGAGGCTGTGTGTGGTGAGTGTGTACGGTGATTGTATGAAACAAAAAGTCTGCCAGTCGAGTCTATATGAGGCTGTGTGTGGTGAGTGTGTACGGTGATTGTATGAAACAAAAAGTCTACCAGTCGAGTCTATATGAGGCTGTGTGTGGTGAGTGTGTACGGTGATTGTATGAAACAAAAGGTCTACCAGTCGAGTCTATATGAGGCTGTGTGTGGTGAGTGTGTACGGTGATTGTATGAAACAAAAAGTCTACCAGTCGAGTCTATATGAGGCTGTGTGTGGTGAGTGTGTACGGTGATTGTATGAAACAAAAAGTCTACCAGTCGAGTCTATAAGAGGCTGTGTGTGGTGAGTGTGTACGGTGATTGTCAGTCTGTACAGCGCTAACAACTGTTTGGCGTCGCACCGCATCGGCTGTTGCAAGGATTGGAATCCGCAAAAAAAAGCGATGAGGAAAATACTTGCTTCCAGAAAAGAAACGGTCTCCACAAAAGGAGGGCAAAAAAGAGAGAGGGAGATATTAAGGTGTTGATGTGACTGTGTTAACTACATGGACATTACCCTAGGCCCTGCTTGCCCGGTGTGACGTTTTCATCTTTCGCCGTGTTGATATTTCGCTTCTCGGCCTCGTTGATCTAGTATAAACTCTACACTGAACAAAAAACACCCTTCGATAGTACTGATGAGCGACCTTGTGTACCTTACATTCATGGGGCCAAATTTGTCCAACCAATTTGTTTTATTTAACTTAGAAATTTGATTCATCCTAAAATGTTTCCTTCTTACTCAAGGGACGTAACCACTAAGTACACGTTTTCGAAGAATTCGATTTTGGGGTTGAAATCTATTAAATTTTACCACCAATTTTCTTCACATGCAAGAAACTGACATGCTTTTCGTCCTTAAATAATTTCACTTCTTAATTTTACCAGGAAGCAACATTTCAGTCTTGAGTATATGTCGAGGGGGAAATATGTACACAGGCGAAAGATGAAATCGTGACACCGGAACGCAGGTTTACACACGAACACCAAATGCTATGATATTTGGTGAACTTGGAAGATATCCACTAGATGTTAATATGAAATGTAGAATGCTTTGCTATTGGTATAAACTGATTAGTCCTATTCATAAAAATAAATTTTCTAGTATTGTGTACTGCTTTACTTATAAATTGTATATCAACAAGATGATTGAATCTGATTATTTATGTTTTATTGAAAAAACCTTAAATGAAATTGGTCTCCCTGGCCTTTGGACTTCTCAAGAAAATGTTCAATATTCAAGCGCATGGTTTAAACAGAAAGTAAAAAGAAGCTTGTATGACCAGTATATCCATAAATGGTTTACAGAAATTGGAACAAAAAATATGTTTTGGAATTATCGAATGTTTAAAGATATTTTTGCATGTGAAGACTATGTCACACACCTGCCATATCAGCAATGTGTTGCAATGATGAAGTTCAGAACATTAAACAACAATTTGCCTGTACAGAAAGAACGTTACCTTAACATCCCGAGGTCAGAAAGAACTTGCACCAAATGTGTATCACAAGACATAGGTGATGAATTCCATTATTTATTTGTCTGTGATTTTTTCAAAGAAGAAAGAGCTGAGTTGTTACCACCTTACTATTGGAAAAAACCTAATGCACTTAAATTTAAAAAGTTGTTTGCTACTAACAAAAAGAAATTGCTAAAGAATATTTTGGACTTTATTAATAGAATCTGTAACAGTTTTTCATAATCTTTTTAATTTTTATTTATTTATTATATTAGCATATATCATGATTGTATTGATTGTATTTATTGTTCAAAATGCCCCCAGGGGTTATGGACAAATAAAAAACTTGAAAAAAAAAAAAACTTGAAACCAAGGACAGTGGAGACCCCGTTTAAGACCCCCAACCCCCACCCCAAATTTAAGACCCTGTCTTAGGCTTTCTGCTCATACCCAATGTAAGTTTACCCCCATTTTCAGACCCCTCATTTTCAAGACCTGTTTTTCTCAGATTAGTGGAGGTCTAATTAGGGGGTTCCTCTGTATACAAAGAAAGACGAATGCAACGTAATGAAGACAGGTGTATTCAGACGTTTTATAAAAAATACTCTACAGCGAAGAATGTAAAGCCTTGCGGGCTGATTATTTATGAATGCTGGCAACGTATGGCGTCGCGAGCTGACACTCGGCATTTATTTCTGCCACTTATTGTGGGGACATAAAATTTAAATGTATCTACCATCTGCATTTTACACAGCAAACTTGGCCACAACAGGTGTTTCACGCTATAACTGGCTTGTCACACTATAACTGGCTTGTCACGACAGTTTTAGCTTCACCGGTATGTGGCAGTTTTGTGTAACTCTCATTTCGTGAGTAGTTTAACAAAACCTGTTTCGCCAAGGTTTCGCGAAATACAAGTTTTGTACACGCTTTTTGTGTGTATTTTCGCATGATTTCAAGATATTTTGTTCCAAAAATGACTTTACCAAAAGAGATTTACAAGCACGTTCTATCCAAGGAAGTTCTGTCATACCGGACCTTGTACAAAAATCAAAGATGTTTGTTTTACGAGATGGGTTTCCGCCCTTTAACAAAGTGTTGGTAGCCGATTACAAAAAGATCATCAAATGTACGACTCTCAGTTGTTTCTTCCATTCCGTGTGTTCTATGCAAAGCAGGTCACATAAAGAAAAGAAACGGTTCAGCGTTTGGCTTAATAGCTTATATACAACACAAAAAACAGTGGTACGTGCGGCTTCAACCTTTACGCGGGAAGAAAAAGAAAGAAGACAAATGTGTGCCCGAAGTGTTAAAAGCGGAGGAGATGGCTTCTGAGAGCCCCACTGGAGATTTTAACCTTCTAACACATGCACGCCATTTTTCGCAAACGTTTTACCGACAGAAGCAACTTTTTTTTCTCCTTTTTTTTTAGGGAGGGGATGGGGGGGTGGGGGGGGGGGGTGGCGTGGCGGGTGTATTTTGTGTGAGTCGTTTTCCCCTGAAGAGCGTGAAACACATCTTCAAAGAACTGTATGTCGCGGTGTGTAGAAACGCTGTCTTTACGGTGTGATAATGCGCAAGGAAGTGTTTTCGAACGTCACGCGCAATGACGTCAGCTGATGGTCCGTGACGGGTTTAACGTGAAGAGAATCGTAACTTGTCAATTTGTTGTATACTCGCCATAAGACTGTTAAAACATCTCCGTAAACAAATTGTGAGTCAACCTTCGCAAATAGAAATGTTCACACTACTCATATATGTAGGGGAAGGGCTCCTAATATGGACCGGCTCCTAATATGGACCACCTCCTGTGCTGACAAACTAACGGCGCTAGAGCGCTCAAAACAGTTTTATTCGATGTATTCACCCTCTCTAGATAACTTGCACATGTCAAAACAGTTGCAGAAACACAAATCTCAAAACCATTAGGCTTCTTCTCTTTTTTTCACTTTTGGCAGCGTTCACTCTAAATTTGCCGCCTAAAACGGACTCGTTTCTGTCCACAGCCAAAGCTTTTATCACACAAAAATTGCTATATATGACAGCTAAGACCGCATTTGTTACATTTTAGCAGCGTTGACCCCGAGTTTCTACTGCAAACAAAAACTAATAGCAAAATCTCAAAGTATGTGCGAGTTCCATAATATAAATCGAATATACATATAAATATATTTATATATATATATATATAAATATCACACACATCCTACACACATCCTACACACATCCTACACACATCCTACACACATCCTACACACATCCTACACACATCCTACACACATCCTACACACATCATACACACATCCTACACGCATCCTACACACATCCTACATGCATCATACACACATCATACACACATCCTACACACATCATACACACATCATACACACATCATACACACATCATACACACATCATACACACATCCTACACACATCCTACACACATCCTACACACAGCATACACACATCATACACACATCATACACACATCATACACACATCCTACACACATCCTACACACATCCTACACACATCATACACACATCATACACACATCATACACACATCATACACACATACACACATCATACACACATCCTACACACATCCTACACACATCCTTCCTACACACATCCTTCCTACACACATCATACACACATCATACACACATCCTACACACATCCTACACACACCATACACACATCATACACACATCCTACACACATCATACACACATTCTACACACATCATACACACATCATACACACATCCTACACACATCCTACACACATCCTACACACATCCTACACACATCATACACACATCCTACACACATCCTACACACATCATACACACATCATACACACATCATACACACATCATACACACATCATACACACATCATACACACATCATACACACATCATACACACATACACACATCATACACACATCATACACACATCAAACACACATCATACACACATCATACACACATCATACACACATCATACACACATCATACACACATCATACACACATCATACACACATCATACACACATCATACACACATCATACACACATCATACACACATCGTACACACATCATACATACGTCCTTGTCCTTATCCTTATAAAAAATCAATATAAACACCTTACACTTTGAACAGGAAATGTGGCGTTGTTTTGCCTTCTACGTTCATAAATGTATGTGTAATTGGCTCACGAAGTGTAGCCTATGCGATCGTAACTTTGTCTGTCTGTGCGTGCGTATGTGCGTATGTGCGTATGTGCGTGCGTGCGTGTGTATGTCTGTGGTAGAAACTTTAACATTTCGTCATTTGAAGACGTCACATTATGGCGTAAGAGGGTTAGACGTCACGCGAAGGAATGTCTCGGTCATTGTTAGTTTGAGCGGGCCGAGACTATTTGGCAGTCGTGTCTGTAAGTAGGCTACATGGAGACAGACAGATCTAGATCTAGTGTCTCTCTTTCTTGCACAGTGTCACCAATGCTTACTGTGTGTGTGTGTGTGTGTGTATGTGTGACGGAATGGTTGAGTTTGTGTTACTGTTTGTCGATTTCTTCCGTGAGCCTTGAAGGCTTCGCCTCTTGTTTTGTTAATAGTAGCTCCAGGCCTACTTTCATGGACTCGTAATATTGTGAATGTTAAATCTGGCCTTGTTTTGCGTCTTCGTATAGACACTCGTAATATTGTGAATGTTAAATCTGGCCTTGTTTTGCGTCTTCGTATAGACACTCGTAATATTGTAAATAGTAAATCTGGCCTTGTTTTTCGTCTTCGTATAGATACTCGTAATATTGTAAAATC
>NC_090249.1:61823518-61836018 GCF_037325665.1 Littorina saxatilis | reverse complement strand
AGAGGGTACAGAGAGAGGGTACAGAGAGAGGGTACAGAGAGAGGGTACAGAGAGAGGGTACAGAGAGAGGGGACAGAGAGAGGGGACAGAGAGAGGGGACAGAGAGAGGGTACAGAGAGAGGGTACAGAGAGAGGGTACAGAGAGAGGGTACAGAGAGAGGGTACAGAGAGAGGGTACAGAGAGAGGGTACAGAGAGAGGGGACAGAGAGAGGGTACAGAGAGAGGGTACAGAGAGAGGGTACAGAGAGAGGGTACAGAGAGAGGGTACAGAGAGAGGGTACAGAGAGAGGGTACAGAGAGAGGGGACAGAGAGAGGGTACAGAGAGAGGGTACAGAGAGAGAGGACAGAGAGAGGGTACAGAGAGAGGGTACAGAGAGAGGGGACAGAGAGAGGGTACAGAGAGAGGGTACAGAGAGAGGGTACAGAGAGAGGGTACAGAGAGAGGGTACAGAGAGAGGGTACAGAGAGAGGGGACAGAGAGAGGGGACAGAGAGAGGGTACAGAGAGAGGGTACAGAGAGAGGGTACAGAGAGAGGGGACAGAGAGAGGGGACAGAGAGAGGGTACAGAGAGAGGGTACAGAGAGAGGGTACAGAGAGAGGGTACAGAGAGAGGGTACAGAGAGAGGGGACAGAGAGAGGGTACAGAGAGAGGGTACAGAGAGAGGGTACAGAGAGAGGGGACAGAGAGAGGGGACAGAGAGAGGGTACAGAGAGAGGGTACAGAGAGAGGGTACAGAGAGAGGGGACAGAGAGAGGGTACAGAGAGAGGGTACAGAGAGAGGGTACAGAGAGAGGGTACAGAGAGAGGGGACAGAGAGAGGGTACAGAGAGAGGGTACAGAGAGAGGGTACAGAGAGAGGGGACAGAGAGAGGGTACAGAGAGAGGGGACAGAGAGAGGGTACAGAGAGAGGGTACAGAGAGAGGGTACAGAGAGAGGGGACAGAGAGAGGGTACAGAGAGAGGGGACAGAGAGAGGGGACAGAGAGAGGGTACAGAGAGAGGGGACAGAGAGAGGGGGGACACACAGAGAGCGAGGGGACAGAGTTTCAGGACAGACAGACAGAGTGGCCGGACAGAGAGTGAGGAGGATAGAGAGACAGTGTGAGGACAGACAGTCAGAGTGTCAGGACAGACAGGGAGGTAGAGAGCGAGTGGACAGAGAGACAGTGTCAGGACAGAGAGCGACGGGACAGAGAGACAGAATATGATGGGACAGGGAGACAGTGTCAGGACAGAGAGACAGAATATGATGGGACAGGGAGACAGTGTCAGGACAGAGAGACAGAATATGATGGGACAGGGAGACAGTGTCAGGACAGAGAGACAGAATATGATGGGACAGGGAGACAGTGTCAGGACAGAGAGACAGTGTCAGGACAGAGAGACAGAATATGATGGGACAGGGAGACAGTGTCAGGACAGAGAGACAGAATATGATGGGACAGGGAGACAGTGTCAGGACAGAGAGACAGAATATGATGGGACAGGGAGACAGTGTCAGGACAGAGAGACAGAATATGATGGGACAGGGAGACAGTGTCAGGACAGAGAGACAGAATATGATGGGACAGAGAGACAGTGTCAGGACAGAGAGACAGAATATGATGGGACAGAGAGACAGTGTCAGGACAGAGAGACAGTGTCAGGACAGAGAGACAGTGTCAGGACAGAGAGACAGTGTCAGGACAGAGAGACAGTGTCAGGACAGAGAGACAGTGTCAGGACAGAGAGACAGTGTCAGGACAGAGAGACAGTGTCAGGACAGAGAGACAGTGTCAGGACAGAGAGCGATGGGACAGAGAGACAGTGTCAGGACAGAGAGCGAGTGGACAGAGAGACGGAATATGATGGGACAGAGAGACAGTGTCAGGACAGGGAGCGACGGGACAGAGAGACGGACGACAGAAGCGATCAGACGGTCTCAGTGGCGGTGTTTGCTCAAAGTCTTGGTGGTGATAATACGACATAAGAGGCCGGCAAATCGCTCCCAACCACTTGTCGCAACGGTAAGAAGCGGATCGGGTGGCAGGACGGCCTGTAAGAATATATATATCGGGGTATTAGCGCTTGTTTTCACAGCCACAACACGGCCAGGGTGTGGGGAGGGTGACCACAGACACGGAAGAATAGACCTTTCTATCTCTGTGGGGTGACACACTCGGCTCTCGGGGAAACACAGCGGTAACGACCTTTTGGGAAATTCCAGCCATTAGTATCTCTCATTGTCACCATGGATGTTCCAACGGTAAGAAATTCAAAAACCAAATGCCAGTGTCAGAATAGTTACAATCATGCTTCCGTGTAAGCATGGAGCTTTCCATGTGAACAGAAAAAGGAAACAAACTTGCATCGGTCTACCGGCACGGTTGGCCTAGTGGTAAGGCGTCTGCCCCGTGATCGGGAGGTCGTGGGTTCGAACCCCGGCCGGGTCATACCTAAGACTTTAAAATTGGCAATCTAGTGGCTGCTCCGCCTGGCGTCTGGCATTATGGGGTAAGTGCTAGGACTGGTTGGTCCGGTGTCAGAATAATGTGACTGGGTGAGACATGAAGCCTGTGCTGCGACTTCTGTCTTGTGTGTGGCGCACGTTAAATGTCAAAGCAGCACCGCCCTGATATGGCCCTTCGTGGTCAGCTGGGCGTTAAGCAAACAAACAAACAAACAAACAAATTGCATCGGTCTCAAACAGCATTGGTGGTGAAGAGGCGATAAGCAAATAACGACCAACCATAATGTGTATGTTGTATCCGTGACGAGGATGCGGGGATGATGGTGAAATTGTGTGACTGTGAGGTCCTCGTGAGTTCATTCATGTCCAGGGAGCATTAGCTAGTCATGCACATGCGCTTGGATGAGTCACAACAGACACGACACTGTTACATACTAAAATCTGTACGTGTACTTGATAATCTGTATGCATGCACTTTGATGGTTTTGATGAAGGTTGGCTATGGGTTTTTTGTTATATGAAGGGCAGAAGATGTTGCGTGTTGTGCTGTGGGCGGGTGGGGTGTACGTGTGTGCGAGGTGTGGGCAGGTCGGGTATCTGTGACAACAGGAACACGCTACTTGCTGGTTGCAGTTCCTGGTCTCAGGCCCCCCGGATAGGAGCGGGTTTGTTGTGGCGGGTATTAGCTGAGAAAACACCCTGTCCCCGCTTCTTCCCCGCCTAGAGATCTCCGTGTTGAGTGCACGTGCTGCACAGCTCTCTACACTGTGCAACGCCAGTAGACACACACACATACACACTCAAACACACTCAAACACACTCACAAACCACCCCCGTCTTAACACACGTCATTGACGATAGTTAAGATTTTCCATTCGCGCACGCGCATTTACACTGGACCTGATCTCACACGCATAGACACAAATGACAAACACACGTTATGTTCACACAAATGAAAAACAAACATTATATTCACACAATTTACAGACTCACGTTTTATTCACAATATATCGAAACAGCAACAAAGAAACGTGGGACCCTTTGGAAAGGAAAGCACACAAAGCTCAATTAAAACGTTCACACGTTAGATTCAAAGTAAATGTTCATATCCAGCTCAGACGTGTCGCCACGCACGGTACTGTTGAACCCAATCTTTAAGACAGCCCCCGTCTACCCCACCCCCCATCCACCCTCCTCCTACTTTCACAATGTGTTAAGACCCTGGCTTCTTGGATTGTCGGTCTTAAAAGTGGGTTTCCAGTGCATCAGAAATTCAGTCCAAGATACTGGACGGACCGTGTGATTGGCTCCAAGATACTGGACGGACCGTGTGATTGGCTCCAAGATACTGGACGGACCGTGTGATTGGCTCCAAGATACTGGACGGACCGTGTGATTGGCTCCAAGATACTGGACGGACCGTGTGATTGGCTCCAAGATACTGGACGGACCGTGTGATTGGCTGGCTCGGTGGGCGAGGAAGGAAGGAAGGAATGCAAGAATGGAGGAACGAAGGAACGAAGTGGCGAGGTGAGGAAAAAGAAGTTGCCGCGGAAAGCTAACGAACTGAAGCTGTGTCTACGGTGCCGCCAGTTTTGTTTGCATTCAACAGCTGACGAAACAGAGAAAAAAACGGAGAGAGAGAGAGAGAGAGAGAGAGAGAGAGAGAGAGAGAGAAGTATGTGTGTGTGTGTGTGTGTGTGTGTGTGTGTGTGTGTGTGTCTGTCTGTCTGTCTGTCTGTCTGTCTGTCTGACTGTTTGTCTCTGACAAGAAGATGGGTCAGAAGGCAAGAAGACAAACTACAAGACAAGTAAACAGTAACCTCCAATCCCATTCACGGAGACAGACTACAAGACAAGTAAACAGTAACCTCCAATCCCAATCACGGAGACAGACTACAAGACAAGTAAACAGTAACCTCCAATCCCAATCACGGAGACAGACTACAAGACAAGTAAACAGTAACCTCCAATCCCAATCACGGAGACAGACTACAAGACAAGTAAACAGTAACCTCCAATCCCATTCACGGAGACAGACTACAAGACAAGTAAACAGTAACCTCCAATCCCAATCACGGAGACAGACTACAAGACAAGTAAACAGTAACCTCCAATCCCAATCACGGAGACAGACTACAAGACAAGTAAACAGTAACCTCCAATCCCAATCACGGAGACAGACTACAAGACAAGTGAACAATAACCTCCAATCCCAATCACGGAGACAGACAAACCGATCAGCCACACTATGCCATACAATGATCAACTCTTGACAAACAATCACACACGTTGACTTGACCCCTGTACAACAATTCCTGCCTTCTCCAACTTGACAGAGAACGAGTGCCAAGAGCCACACGACGACAGGTGAGCCGCGGTGTAAGAGTGAGGAGTTGGAACAACAAACAACACTGCCTCCTGTCATCAGGGGGGGGGGGAGGGGGGCAGACAATGGTGCCAGTGTGCAACGGATCACATTCTCGCTGTCACACTCCCCCTTTAACCCGGCCAGCTTCGGTCCAGGACTGATTTCTGACTCTGTCACGCTATGTCGCGTGTTTGACTCTGATTTGGTGACAGATTGGGTACGTGTGCCTCAAGGCGTATTGTGAAAGAATTGTAAAACATACAGACACACAGACTCACACACACATACACGCATACGTACTAACACACTCACACACGCACGCACATACACACACAGACTCACACACGCACACAAGCACACACGAACACACACATGCACACACACACACACACACCAGTAACACATACTTCGAGACGTACAGAACGAGAGCTCCCACAGCGAGCGAATAAGCGTTTCGGGGGCCCAAGTGCTCAATAAAAGACAACTCAGTTGTGTAAAAACAACAACGCGAGGGACAAGAGAAAACGGCAACAATAAAACCCACTCCACAAACAAACATCAAACGAATTGTGCAGAGTTGCAAGCCGGTGTTTTTATAGAGACATGCATGTGGAATTTTCTAAAACCAACACCCACTCTCATTTTGCTACCTAACCCCTCCGCTCGTCTGCAGCGTTCCCCCCAGATCCTACGCTGGAAGACAGAGAAAACATCGCAGCTTTTTGAAGTCGTCACAGGGGAGACAGTTGGAGGGAATTCCTCGCATAGTCGCGAGTTTCCCGTGTCCTGGGGGCCGCAAGGAGAGCCATTATGGCCGCTGCTTTTCTTGCAACAATGGGCAACCTGGGAGACGGCCATGTTTTTCCTTCACCTTGAGTGACGTCACAATGGAGTTTGGTGGTCATGCTGAGAGATGCGGTAAGTCAGTGTCGAAAGCAAACCCCTTTCTCCAGAGTTTCGTGGTCTCGGCCACAGAACTTATCATATTAGTTCTGTGGTCTCGGCTAGCCACGATCCCCTCAGGGTGATGATGACAACAAAGCAAGGGAGTGATTTGGGTTGGTTCACCCTTTGTAATTAAATTTGAAAAAAACTTTGCAACTTTGACATCGCTGTTTTGTTGGGTTTCATGCAATGTAAGAACAGTTTTCGCTTAGAGATTGAGCATCCCCCTCCCCCCCCCCCCCCCCCCACCCCCACTTGTCTGTCGGTCTTTCTCTAATTCCACGGACTAGATGGGAAATTACTCTTGCCAAAAATCTGAATATTCTTGCAAACTCTCTCCACATTTCCCTTCTCTTTCTTTCACATATATTCCAAGGATAGATTGGAAGATTAACGTTTCACCCAAAACCTTTTTTCTTTTCTCTCTCTCTCTCTCTCTCTCTCTCTCTCTCTCTCTCTCTCTCTCTCTCTCTCTCTCTCGTCAAAGACAGGTCTAAATGGTTGTGGAGGCAGCTGAAGGTGTTTCAAAGGCCATGGCAAACCTGGCGCCTTCACTGGCCTGTCACAACATCTTCCCTGCAACATCTCTCTACCTCTCTCTCTGTGTCTCTCTCTCACTAGTTCTCTCTCCCTCTGTCTTTCTCTCTCTAGAGCTATCTGTCTGCCTCTCTCTCTTTCCCTCTCTCTCTGTTTGTCTCTCTATCTGTCTTATCATTATCATCTTATCCCCCCACCCGCTCTTTCATCATCATCATCATCATCTTTCTCTGCATCTCTCTCTCTCTTATCATCTTCATCATCTCTCTCTCTAGTCTCTCTCCCTCCCTCTCTCTCTCTCTCTCTCTCTCTCTCTCTCTCTCTCTCTCTCCGTACACCTTTCAGTCAGTGCGGTGATGGCGGGAAGATGCCTTCAGACGGGTGGCAGCCATCATTTTGCTCCCTGGCACTATCTCGTCATCTCTAGTCCTCCCCCCCCCACCCCCCACCCCCCCATCCCATCCCATCAACATTCCCGCCTTGTTCCCCTCAGTCTCGCTGTGCTGGTAGGGTTCTGGTATGGGTGGAAACCCTCGTTACAGCTCGCTACCATTGGTACCATCTAGTCCAACCTCTCTCCCTCTCTCTGCCTGTCTGTCTTTCTCTGTCTCTCTCTCTCTCTCTCGCTCTCTCTTCCTCCCTCCCTCTCTCTATCTCTCTCTCCCCCCCCTCTCTCTCATCCTCCCTCCGTCTCTCCCTCTCTCTCTCTCTCTCTCTCTCTCCCTCTCTCCCTCACACTCTTTCTCTCTCTTTCGCTCTCCCTCCTCTTTCGCTCTCCCTCCCTCCTTCCTCTCTCTCTCTCTCTCACACTCTTTCTCTCTATTTCGCTCTCCCTCCCTCCCCCCTCTCTCTCACACTCTTTCTCTCTCTTTCGCTCTCCCTCCCTCCCTACCTTTCCCCCTCTCTCTCTCCCTCTTTGACTCTCTCTCTCTCACACTCTTTGTCTCTCTTTTGCTCTCCCTCCCTCCCCCCCCCTCTCTCTATCTCTCTTTGACTCTCCCTCCCTCCCTACCTACCTCCCCCCTCTCTCTATCTCTCTTTGACTCTCCCTCCCTCCCTACCTACCTCCCCCCTCTCTCTATCTCACTCTTTGACTCTCTCTTTCTCTCTCTCTCTCTCTCTGAATAACCACATATGTATGCTCTTCATGCCTCATCTTCATCATCATCATCATCATCATCATCATCTTTATCATCACGTACTGAAGTTTTCTGACCTCCTTTTGTTGGTACACTTTTTAACTTTTTAATTTTTTATTTTTTTATTTTATCATTGTGTGTCTGTGCGTCCCAAGGACAGATTGTAAGAAAAGGCGTAGCCTTAAATCTTAATCCTTGTTAAATAAAGTTCAATTCAATTCAATTCAATTCAATTCAATTCAATTCAATTCTCTCTCTCTCTCTCTCTCTCTCTCTCTCTCTCTCTCTCTCTCTCTCTCTCTCTCTCTCTCTCTCTCTCTCTCTCTCTGACAAGTTCAAGCTATAAACCCATGCTGAGCCCATGTAACCTGCTGGTTATTAACTTTCATGCAACACTACATCACGCTCAAGATGGTCTTCGTGCTTCACGGTACGGTTAGTTTGTGTTGGTCTTTTGGTACTGGGAATTGAAACAGCCCTTACAGAACATCACATTGGTATCTACGCACGATAAATAAGTCGTCTTTTGGAACACGGAATTGAAACAGCCCTAGCAGAACATAACATTAGTATTTGCGGACCATAAATAAGTCATTTTATAATTTGCTCACAACTGTTCCCTCATACATCAGTAGGCCTATGTTCGGCATCAGTTGTACTATCCAAGCTGCTCCTGAACCTGAGGTTGAACTTGAAACATTAATGTGGCCATTGCACCCTACCTGAACATAAAGGTTCCTGTTCAATGTTCCTCACTTGTTACCTCTTTAATCAATCAATCAATCAATCAATCAATCAATCAAGTAATCAGGAGAGTAATGACTTTGCAACAACAAAAAGTGAAACGTTCCATTCATGATACAAATACTATTAATATTAAAAACAAACAATAGAAATGCTAAATAAGTTAATAAATTTATAAATAATTATATAAATAAAAAAACTTGACTAAATATAAAAATGTTGTCAAGAAACATTTTTCCACCAAAGTCTTCTTGGTTGAGTATTTCAGGCCTGAGTAGCTATGAGTAGCTACATTCAGCGGTGTGTCACAGCATTGAGAAATGTATATATATATATCTCCCCTCTCTCTCTCTCTCATTATACATACAGCTCTGCCCGTGTCACTGACACTGTATCGTCACAGAGTTACGGCGTGACACGCATGCTGATGCATAGGTTCAGCTCTGTTCCTGTTTTGACTGCAAGTTAGTACGTGTAAGAGCATACCGCAAACAACAACATCGCACTGCCAGACATCCTGGTGTAACATCGCACTGCCAGACATCCTGGTGTAGCCCGATTGTTTCAAGGGACTTGGGTCACATGCATGAGTTTGGAAGAAAGACATAAAATATGAATATAAATAAATGCACGTAACTTCGCTAAGCTCATCTCTGTCTTCGGGTACAGCCCACATTATTTAAATTAAAACTGCAAAGTGCGATGCCATTTCACTCTCTGGGAAACAAGGTTCCGTTTAAAAATCAGAAGCATGTAATTGTATTCTCTTTCGCACAGTTACCAAAAACGCTTTTGAGAGTTGTTGAGAGCAAGCGACAAGCTACAAATCTCTTACCAGGCCGCTTTCTCACAATGTCAGGAAGATAAGATGAATAGGAAAACTTCAATGTCCATAAATAATAATAGTTAATACATAAATATGGATTTTTTTCTTTTGGCACCACATTACATTAAAAAAAAAAAAAGCACACTAACAGGGAGTAAAATTTAAAGAACATAGAACCATTTTATTCAATAGTCTGCCAACACACGTTCTAGACTGCAAAACACTCTTGTTTGGAAATACTGATTTAACTATATATCTTTGAACACGAAAATATTCTCTGTTGTACAAGACTATGTTATGTTAACTAATCGCTTCGGCTGATATTATATTAACTGTGCAATTGATGTAGCCAGGCATTCTCTCTCTCTCCCTCTCTCTCTCTCTCTCTCTCTCTCTCTCTCTCTCTCTCTCTCTCTCTCTCTCTCTCTCTCTCTCTCTCTCTCTCTCTCTCTCTCTCTCTCTCTCTCTTCATCTTATTTGTATAATATATAATTAAAGATTATCAAGATAAGTGTTGAAGCTATCACTTGTTCGCCATGTTTTGCTATCGGAATGTGTATTGATTATCATTTCAAGAACGTGTCCATAAGCAATCTGCTTGTTAACGTTCTTAATGTTGTTATTGTTTGAAACGTGTGGATGAGAAATTGAATAAAACACGCTTAAACCAACAGGGAGTAGGGGCTGAAAACAGAAGAACAGGACGCTTCGAAAAGTGTGCAAAGAAAGTAGAGAGGGGGAAATGAAAAAGATGAGCTTTTCCTATCAACGAAACACAGTCACGCAGGGGATAAGTCGCGTGATGTCAAAGAAGCGACAACAGCAACTCTTTGCCTGAGGGAGAAGTGGGCAGAGGCAGATGGAAGGGAAGATAATTTGTATTAACTTACGCAACGAATAAAGCGTTTTAATTGTTGGATACGTTTCCAATCCTCACCGATAGAGGGACGTATTATACCTGAGCTAAAAACAAACATACACAAATGTATAATATATATATGTGACATGACGAGAGAGAGAGAGAGAGACTCAGAGAGAGAGAGAGAGAGAGAGAGAAAGAGAAAGAGAAAGAGAGAGAGAGAGTGAGAGCGAGAGAGACAGAGAAACAGTGACAGACATACAGAGAGAGACAGAAGAAAGGAAAGACAGAGAGACAGGGACAAAGAGCAAGAAAGACAGAGAGAGAGAGAGAGAGAGAGAGAGAGAGAGAGAGAGAGAGAGATAGAGAGAGATAGAGAGAGACAAACAGAGAAAGAGAGAGAGACTGAGAAACAGTGACACAGCATACAATCAATACAGACCATGTTGAACAAGGAAGTGATTGTGTGAACACGCTCCACCACCCGGTGTTGCACCCCCCTTTCTTGACACATTCCCCCCCCCCCCTCCCCCTCCAACCAGCAACACTGGCCCCCGCCACTAAACACAGCGACGACATCAACAACAACAACAAAGCACGCCAGAGACCGCGCACGACAGGCCGGGGACAAAGGCAGTGTTTGTGTTATGTGTGTACGGCAGTCAGTCACGGCGGATTTGGGACCCTCCAACACGTGCTATACGATTGCAAGACACAGAGGGTCTCCGCTGTTTAGTAGATTGAGTTCAAGTGCGAACAGCCAATACCAGAGTGTTTCAGTGCGAACAGCCAATACCAGAGTGTTTCAGTGCGAACAGCCAATACCAGAGTGTTTCAGTGCGAACAGCCAATACCAGAGTGTTTCAGTGCGAACAGCCAATACCAGAGTGTTTCAGTGCGAACAGCCAATACCAGAGTGTTTCAGTGCGAACAGCCAATACCAGAGTGTTTCAGTGCGAACAGCCAATACCAGAGTGTTTCAGTGCGAACAGCCAATACCAGAGTGTTTCAGTGCGAACTGCAGAGAGTGTTCAAGCACGAAACGACAACAGGAAACGACACCTAATCCGGGGGGGGGGGGGGGGGGGGAGGGGGGGGGGGGGATGTGTCTGTGTTTTCGTTTTCTGCACTTCACTTGTTTCCTCATTTTCCAAAATTTCGAGTTGAGTACACGCTACAAGCTGGCACTGCGGTCACACAGCGTACGTGTCCCCAAGTCCGAAATAAACTCTTCCGCTACGTCCAGGAGCAAACTCTACCCCTACGTCCAGGGGCAAACTCTTCCCCTACGTCTTCCGCTACGTCCACAGACTAACTCTTCCCCTACGTCCACAGACTAACTCTTCCCCTACGTCCACAGACTAACTCTTCCCCCTACGTCTTCCGCTACGTCCACAGACAAACTCTTCCCCTACGCCCAGGGGTAATTTTTTGCTATGGTAGCGGCAAGAGCATCGCATCCATTGAAACCAATGCAGGTACATTGTTCGCTAATTCTGTTGAAATCAGTTGTAGTATAATAAGAATGAATAGGACTGACACTAGAGTAAAAGCTACACGAGTGGTGATGACGGTAAACGTGACAACGTTTAAATCGCACACACAACACAACAACACTGCTCCAGTATTACCAGATGACGCGAATGAACTATACAAATGAATTCTTTCCATCACATTTCCGAAAATAATCATAATAAATAATCATAAATACTTCCCTTTGTTTATCAGAAAAGAATCATGGCGAATATCGGTGATTTATTTATTAAGGAGATTTCTACAGCTGAATAAATCCCACGGAAACTGGGGTGTGCGGCTACTGTTCTGGAGCTATCAAAATGTCGAGTTCACTGTACTCGCCGAGCAGACGGTATTGATAAAATCTTTTCTTCGGCGGATGAAGTACATACAACATGTCCCGTACAGACGTGCTCGATGCTCGATGGATTGTGGGTCTTTCTCGCTCACGATTTTTCTGGAGCACCATCGAACGAATTATGTGACCCCCTCTCCTTTTACCAGACTCTCGTTCCCCTAAACCCTGGTATCATCGTCTCTTGTTTTCCCTTTCTTTTTGTTTCTGAGAAGAACTCGATGGCGTCTTTGTTGTTTTTTGAGACACAGACTTCAGTGAAGCAGAACTCTGCTCTCTTTTCCTAGGCCACAGTTAAATGATCGTTGATTGCTATACTTTCAGTTTTACAGTAAGTCTACATTTCGGAACATCGATTTCCATTTTCTTCATCACTATAAAAATGTAATAATTATTACTTTAATTGCAGCCTTCCAAAAATGGTCAAATTAGATATGACAGTACCCGGTATTTCTCTTGGAGAGATAGACAATAAGAAGGAGAGAGAGATAATGGGAAAGAGAAAGAAACAGAAAGAGAGAGAGATACACAGAGAGATGGAGGGAGAGATAGAGAGAGAGGCAAAGCGAGGTTGGGGGGGGAGAGAGAAAGAGAGAGAGAGAGAGAGAGAGAGAGAGAGAGAGATGGAGAGAGAGAAACCGAGAGAGAGATGGAAAGAGAGATAGAGAGAGATAGATGCACAGAGAAATGAAGAAAAAGAGAGAGAGAGAAAGAGAGAGAGAGAGATGGAGGGACTCGGAGAGAGAGAGAGAGAGA
>NC_090249.1:61814101-61823318 GCF_037325665.1 Littorina saxatilis | reverse complement strand
AAGAAACGTAGCAACAAAAAAGGAAACAGTATAAGAGAGAAGAAGCTAGAGCAGGCAAAAAGAGTTTGCAAAGAAGAAAGAATAAAGTGCTCAAGACAACAGGCCTCAGAGGGAATGGCCGTGCACTGCCAATCCAAAAGAGGCCTACAGAAGGTGAAGAACGAAAGAAGGGAAGGCACAGAAGAGGGTAAGTACAGAAGGGCTGAAGAAGGAACAGAGGTGGATAAAAGGAAAGAGTAAGAGGAAAAGAAAGGGAATGAGAGTGAAGAAGAAAAGGAGGAGAGTGACGATTCAACAAACACCCAAAGATTGCATTTTGAAAACGCACATAAAAATTCTCGCCTATGAAGGCGAGCACACTCCCGGCCGAAGCTGCATGCAGCTTCCAAAACTCTAAACAAGGTAAACTTGAAATAATCATTAGTCACAATAATATCAACAATGAAATAGAAAACTTGAAATTGTTCACCCAGTCTTTAAGGCCAAAAAAGTCAAAGGGTAATCCGCTTTAGACTGGCCTGAGCCAAGAAGCAAACCAGCATTACGCTGTCAACGAGTCTTTCAAAAGTTAAACAGACAATGTCAAAAACAGTAATCACTGCTACTCAGTGTCTTTCAAGTGGAGTGGGACCAGCTTGTGAATGGGTCGGTCGATGAAAGATGTCTGCACCTTAGGCAAACCTTTGGTCGTCTTCACCGAGGTCGAGACCCGCAGCTGAACCGACCGAATCAAGCCATCGCCACCTGGATATGTCTTCTCGACGCGGGCCATTCTCCAGGTGCCTCTCGGAGCTCCATCTTCAATGAGAAGAACAACCATGCCAGGCTGCACAGCGTCCTTCTGGTGAAACCACTTTCGTCTCGGCTGCAGTGTTGGCAGATACTCTTTCTTCCACCTAGTCCAGAATTGTTCTACCAGGTACTGTACTCTCCTCCATCTCTTTCTTGAATACTGATCTTCCTTCTGGAAGGTTCCTGGAGGTGGAAAGATCGGTTCCGGTTTCAGTGTGAGCAGGTGGTTGGGTGTCAGAGGTTCGCAAGAAGTCGGGTCTTCCAGCTGAGTCACGCAGAGAGGCCTGTTATTGACCACACTGGCGACTTCATGGAACAAAGTTGAAAGAGTGTCTGAAGTAAGCCTGCTTCCATGCTCCAAGAGCAGTCCGGAGAACACCTGGCGAACAGTTCTGATGAGTCGTTCCCAGACGCCTCCAAAGTGGCTGGCATGAGGAGGATTGAAGATGAAGTTGCAGTTCCGTTCAACCATTTCTTTGACTACCCTGTCTGGATCCATTTCATGACGAGCTTGTCTAAACTCTCGAGCTGCACCGACGAAGTTGGTTCCCCTGTCACATCGAATAGTCTTGACATTTCCGCGGATTGCAATAAATCTTCGAAGTCCACAGATGAAAGAGTCCGTGGTCATGTCTTCTAAGACTTCCAGATGGACAGCACGTGATGCAAGGCAGGTGAGGATCAGTCCATATCGTTTCGCTTCCTTCCTGCCGTGCCGTACTGTGAAGGGTCCAAAGCAATCCAGGCCAGTGTTGGTGAAGGGAGGTGAAGCTTCTATTCTCTCTGCAGGGAGATCAGCCATTCTCTGCTCCATTGGTCTTCCTCTCAGTCTGGCGCAAGGAACACACCTGTGGATTACAGATGTAACCAGGCGACGTGCACCACAGATCCACAATCCTCTTGACTGTAGGGCTGCTAAAGTAGTCGTACGACCTTGATGTCCAACTTTCTTATGGTGATACCTGGTAAGAAGCAGAGACAAGTGAGACTCGCGTGGCAGTATGAGAGGATGTTTGATCTTGTGGTCTTCCTCAGAACTTGACAGGCGTCCACCAACTCTGAGCAGGCCCTCCTTGTCAGTGTAGGCAGCGAGACGTTTCAACTCTGCATGAGTGGATCGCGATGCAACAGGATAGTAGATCAACTGTACGCTCCTGACGAGCCGCTCAAATGCAGTTTCCCTATCTTCCAGGGGGGTCGCAACCGAATCTCTGCTTGGAGTAGTTGTTTTCTGGATCAGGCGCAGCCAGGTCATGATGCGCATCACCACTTGAATCAGCTTCTCGAGTGTGGAGAATCCTTTGACCAATTCCTCTGCATCATCTCGAGGTTTCGTTGGTGCACACACGAAATGGGATCTCACTTCTCGGTCATTGTCTTCAACAGGCACGTCTGGTGGGTCATACTGAAGATTTTCTTGTCGTAGGAAGTCAGGACCAGAGAACCAACAGGAATTCTTCAAGTCTTGCACGCAAAGACCTCTTGATGCATAGTCAGCAGGGTTCTCTTTCGTTGTCACGTGATGCCACTGATGAGGCTGGCTGAAGTCCTGAATCATTTGCAGGCGGTTTGACACGAACACGTGGAACTTCTTTGTCTGGTTGTAGATGTAGCCGAGGACAACACGAGAGTCAGTCCAAAAGTAGTGTTGAGCCTCTAGGTGGCCAAGTTCTTTCTCCAGGAAACGAGCTATCTTCACAGCTAGCACTGCAGCTTGGAGTTCAAGTCGGGGAATGGTAACAGCTCGAATTGGAACAACCTTAGCCTTCGCCATCAACAGTGAGCTGTGAATGTTACCCTCAGCATCCGAGAGCTTGACATAGGAGCATTCGCCATACCCCTTGCTGGATGCATCTGCAAAGTGATGAAACTCGATTCCACTCCAAGGAAGAGGGGCGTTTGTGAAGTAACATCTTGGCACTTGGAGGGAAGACAACGATCGAAGGTCGTGGATCCATTCATTCCATCGAGTCAGGATGGAGGGGGGAAGTTCTTGATCCCAGCTGATTCCCTCTTTGCAGGCTTCTTGAAGAATTTGGCGACCTCTCAAAATGATAGGTGAAACTAGACCCAGGGGGTCAAAGATGGAGGCCACAGTAGACAAGACACCACGCTTTGTTACTTGCGTTGCCTTCGTTTCATGGACAAAGTGTAGTGTGTCAGTCTCCAGATTCCATCGGATTCCTAGAGCTCTTTCAATTGACCTTTTGCTCTGGTCTAGCCCGTCTTCTACGCTGCTGGACTTCACGACCTGAGTGGTAGAAAATGAAGACATGACCCGACTGTCGTTGGAAGCGATTTTATGGAGCCGCAGGTTTCCTTTCACGCAGATTTCTACAGCTCCCTGGAGAAGCTCCACGGCTGTAGATGTGTCAGGTCTGGAGCTCAAACCGTCGTCGACATAGAAGTCGTTTTGAATGAAGTCGGCAGCTTCTGGGCTGATGCTCTGGTTGTCTTTAGCTAATGTCTTCAGCCCAAAATTTGCACAGCCAGGGGAGGACGCTGCTCCAAACAAGTGCACCCTCATTCGGTGGTCAACTGGAGCTGCATTCAAGTCATTGTTCGGCCACCACAGAAATCTCAGGTAGTCTCTGTGTTGAGGGAGGACGTGAAACTGGTGAAACATTCGCTCCACATCACAGGAAAAGGCCACTGGATACCAACGAAATCGGCACAAGACACCCAGTAATGAGTTCAGTTGGTCTGGTCCACAAAGGAGAAAGTCATTGAGTGAAACGTCATTGCATTTGGCTGCACAATCGAAAACCACTCGTATCTTTCCCGGCTTGTTGGGATTGTAGACTCCGTGGTGAGGGATATACCATGTTGGGCTACTGCTGATCTCCGCCTCTGGCACTATTTCAGCATCTCGTCTTTCCACCATTTGGCTCATGAATTCTCCATAGAGTTGAAAATGCTCTGGACTGGAGAGGAACCGACGTTTCAAACTGTAAAGTCTCCGTAGTGCTAAATGCCTGTTTGGAGGAAGTAGGGGTTCTCCATCCTTGAAGGGCAAGGGCATCTGGTAATGTCCCTCACTGTTCAGCTCAATGCCTTCACTGAGAATGTTCATAAACTTTCTGTCTTCTTGAGAGGATGGGGGGTCATCAGGACAAGTAAAGTCTGTTTCCAGTAGCCTGATCAGGTGCTCGTTAGTGCGATCTCTAGTGCGAAAACAGAAGGCAGATTTTCTGGTGGGCGGTCTTGGCTGTTCGAGAGTCTTTGAAGCGAAGGCGTTTGCAGGGGGTCCATCTTGTTCACATGATGCCGCGACCTCTCCAACTAGGCCCCAGCCCAGTCTCGTTCGTTGAGCGTAGGGTTGGCCAGGTTCACCGAAAACTACTTCCAAAGGGCGTAGAGCTTCAGATACATTGACGCCCAATAGAATGGCGATGGGAGCATCCAAGAGAGGGGGGAAACAGTGGGCGATGTGTTCAAGATGAGACATGGAAAGTATAGTGTCTCGCGTGGGAATCTGGCTCCGATCAACACTGATCTCTGGGTGGGAATAGGCTTTCGGAACTTTGAGAGTCTCTTCAGAATCATAGGCTCTCACACGTAGATTGGAGAACGATTTGCATTCCACTGTTTCTGCCTTGGAGGTCATAGTGGTCAGTGTCAAAACAGAGTCCTGTGCTCCCAGGTTAAGCCTGTTCATCACCGAATCGCTAAGGAAAGTCGTGTCACTCATGGTATCGAGCATGGCGTAGACGAGTATTTCCTTGCTTGGGTCCAGTCCAGACGAGACATATACTGGCATATAGAGGGAGTAAAGTCTTGTGGTGATGTGGTGATCGACGGCATAACTCTTCTTGACTTCATCAAAGAGGCATTCTCCACATTTGGTAGTGCCAACAAACTTCATATCAGTTTCCTCGTCAATCAAAGAGACTTGGTGAGTGGCTTTGTGCGTGGGATTGAAATCCGGGTCGTGCATTATTGTAACATGCTTCATTTTGCAAGTGTCACAGGAAACCTTAGCAAAACACCCTTTGGCAGCATGGAAGCCTCTCAAACACTTGAAACAAAGCTTTCGTTTGATCGCAAACTCCTTTCGTTCTGCGTAGGGTTTTTCTGCCAACTTCTTGCAATCTGGGGTAAAGTGTTTATCATTACAATAAAGACAACCTCTTTGTGCAGGAAACGTATTTGTTGCTGGGTCCTTTGCAGTGTCTTCTCCCGGCTTGTTCTCCTGTTCCGGTTTGTCCACTTCGCTGATTGTTGTGTAGGTCTGCTTGCCCTTGGCCTTGGTAGACTGTGACTGGTCAGCACCTCGTTTTCTACCTTTATTGTGAAGATCTGCTTCGTGAAGAGCTTCACATTTGCTATCCAGAAACTTGACAAAGGTGGCAAAACTTGGATATCTGCCACAGGAGAGCTTGCTATCAGCAACACGTTGCCCCCATGACAATGCTAGTGAGTCTGGAAGCTTGTGGGCTAGACGCTTGATTTGTGCAGGGTCTTCTAGGATACTAAGTCCAGTTATCTTCTTTGCCATCACACAGCACTGTCTGAGAAAGTCTACGTAGTTTCTGAGGGAGACTGTATCCTTATCCTTCACTTCTGGCCATGCCTCCAGTCTTTCTTTCAATGCCTCGGCAATGGTGTAGTCTTCTCCAAAACGCCCTTTCAATATTTTTAAGGCACTATTGTAGGACTCTTCTCCGAGGTCATAGTAGAGATCACCAACGGCAACTTTGGCTGGACCTTCGATGAATTCTCGAAGCATCAGCATTTTATCTTCTGGTCCAACTGCACTGTTCCTCACCATGTGCTGAAAGGCTGCAAACCATGATGGATACTCTAAGGGGTCCCCTCTGAACACTGGTGGCTTTGGAACGGGAAGCCTGCTAATTGTGAGAGCATCTGCGATTGACTTTGCGAGGTTGACGTAGGTGGTTGGAACGGCATCTTCTTGGGGATAAATGCAATGTCTCTGTTCATGCAAGCTATCCGTGTTAGTCTGAGCGGAGAAAGCAGGATACCTTGAGGTGAAGGGTGGCGCGCTGGCATTCAGTGAATGTTCGCTCTGTATGGGCAGTCCTTGACCTGCTTGGGGTTGTCCTTGTGAGGAATGTGGCCACTGACTCAGATCAGACTTGAAGTTGACTTGTGTGTTCATAGGAGTGTCTCGACGCAGGCCGTTGGAGTTATGAAAAGTTGCTGGAACTCTAGTATGATCTTTATGCACCTGGTCGAACCTTGGGTCGGTGTTCCTTGGAATATGATGAAACATGTTACTCAAATTAGCATCTGTCCCAAGGTTGTCACTCATGCTTGGTTGGGCATAATTCGTCTGTGAGGCTGTTCCTTTATGAGGCCTTGTAGTGGGATTTACCCTGTCTGTTATGCCTTGGTTTTCAGTGCGAGATAAGAACAGTTCATTGATGGGATCACACCGGGGCAAGGAGTTTAGGAGGGAGTTTGCTTCATCCTTTGGGGCTGCTGGATTGAGAGCGTCTTCTACGGCATTGGCTACGTTCAATTCCATTTGTAGTCTTGCTCTGTCTTCTTCCAGCTTTACTTGAATCATTTGGTTTTCAAGCTCCTGAAAGCGCCTCGCCTCCTCCATTTCCCGCTGAGCTTCTTCTTGCTTTATCTTCTGTAAGCGTTCAGTTTCCTCCATTTCCCGTCGGAAATCTTCTAGTCTGATCTTCTGTAAGCGTTCAGTCTCCTCCATTCCTCGTTGAACCTCTTCCAGCTTGATCGTTCTCTTCTGTAGCTCCATTTGATGTCTCAGTTCAGCCTCTCTTCGTTGGGTTTCTTGAAGTTTTTCCATCATTTGGCACTTGGCTTGAAGAGCGGCTGCTTCTGATCGCGCAAGACGTCTACGAGAAGAAGTTGAAGAATGGGTCCCAGAAGAGTGCTTAGAGCTGGAGGAAATGGAAGAATTTCCTGGGTTTGTTTTAGTCTTTCTAGATTCATTTTCCTTACGCTTCAGATCTGTAACGTCATTTTGTTTAGTCTGGGTGAGCTGAACATCTGGGAGTTCTAGAGTAATTTGGGCTAATTGTTTAACTAGATTGTCAGAGATATCAAAAAGTTCAAAACAAGAGTCTTCGTATGGGGTAGACAGTTTCAGATATCTGACGGCTACAAGGCGTTCCTTTAGAGCTCGACATTGTTTCAACAGTATGGTATGTAGCTCGCGGGCCTTTTGTGGGCTTATTGAGCTACCAGCTTGTAGATTCTCCTGTATCTGGCCTACCAATTTCCCTACTTCTCGTATGTTTTCTTCTAAGTCTTTGGTCCGTGTGGGTCCAAGAGTCTTAACTGCGTCTGAGCTTGGACCTAATTGGCGGTGAGGTCTGGTGTCTGATGGTGATACATTAGATGCCTCTACTGGTCTGTCGGAGGTCTGGTTGGTGGATCTCGTCATATGGTGCTCTTCGTCTTGAGAAGTCTGTTTTGAAGCCTGGCTGTCTAGAGTGAAGGTTTCCTTAACTGTAGTTTCAGCTGAGGGCAGTGAAAGATGAATGTCGCTAAGATAAGTTATCTCTTTGGCGTGTGATTCTTGCAGGGGCTGACTGGCATCTTGATCTTGGTCGGCCATGGTGGGTGAGCTGCTTATGTCCTTTGATAAGAGGCGGAGAGATGACTAGGCGTAAACGTTGATGAGTCTTCTCTCGGCGCGTAGTTTTCACTGTACTCGCATTCAGTTTATGGGACACGCTAACTGCCTCTTTCTCACGCTGAAGAATTCACGCAGGTGATGATGTTACGGGAGGTTTATTGTTGTATTCCGTGACCATGACGCTGACCCTGGTGAAAACTACAAAAAGTAATTTAGAATACTAGAATAACTAAGATGAAACATCAAAGCACATTCTCATAAACGCATAACTTCAAACATGTTAATCACCTCTTTAAATGGCGAGACGGCGTCAAAGAAAGCACAAATCATTAAAGCATAATTATTACATTGACGTGACGCAGATTCCGGCTTAAGTAATAACTCATAACATTTAAATAACAGAATTAGTAACACTGAATAAACAAAATAGGCAGCGAAATTAAGCGAATCGTCCGAAGTCTCAAATAGTCAAATCCGGTCAGACCATGAATTCGCGCATAAATTATCAAAGTAAACTAGCTTAACCAACGTATATTTCCCTTTCGGCACTATAATTACACTGAGTTAACTGCGAATTTAAAATCAATAAAAAATGTCAAAATTACCCTACAAATTAAATACTCATCAAATCAAACTTGAAATTTCATCATCTACAGTTATTATTGCGGACAATTGATTCGCTCAAACAAAACAAGCCGATAATCAGCAGAAAACGCATAAACAACGTCCAAAAATATTCAAGAAAAACGTCTCGACATATGCGGCAAATCCGAGCACAAAGTCAGTTGCAAACGGTGCAATATAATAGGCATATTTCGGTAAACAATAAGGCAATCATAATGCAAACAATCAACAGATAAATCAACATACCTGTACTGCGCATTGTCCCATTAGAGAAACTAACTTCAGACCACAAACTTCACTGAAGTGTAAAAAAAAGAAAAGATAGGCTTCCTTGAACCTTAAGCCTACTGCCTCTGACGGTTGCCAGTGGAAAAATGACCTTCAATCGCTATTCAGTTCCCGCATACCCTTTTCTGAATAGTGCTCAATACAAAAACACAACTGAATTCTTTGGCCAAGCAACACAAGCACGAAATCAGCGCACACTTCGTTACAAAAACTCACGCCGATACCGGTGAAAGAGTGAAGCTTTGGATAACACGACCAACAAGAAGGAATAACAGAGGGGTCAACACACATTGAAGAAGGAGAGAGAGAAGGAAAGAAGGACAGAGGGTAGGAGGGAAAGAGAGAGAGAGGGGAAAGGAGGGAGAGAGGGAAGGAGGGAGAGAAAGGGAAGGAGAGGAGAAAGAGAAAGGACATAGAAATAGAGAGAGAGAGAGAGAGAGAGAGAGAGAGAGAGAGAGAGATATGGAAGAAAAGAAAGAAAGATAAAGAGATAGAAGTTAAAGAGACCTAAAAGAGCAGAAAGAAAGTAAAGAATGAAGAGCTAGCGAAAAGAACAGTAAAAAGAATGAATAAGGGAAGAACGTAGCAACAAAAAAGGAAACAGTATAAGAGAGAAGAAGCTAGAGCAGGCAAAAAGAGTTTGCAAAGAAGAAAGAATAAAGTGCTCAAGACAACAGGCCTCAGAGGGAATGGCCGTGCACTGCCAATCCAAAAGAGGCCTACAGAAGGTGAAGAACGAAAGAAGGGAAGGCACAGAAGAGGGTAAGTACAGAAGAGCTGAAGAAGGAACAGAGGTGGATAAAAGGAAAGAGTAAGAGGAAAAGAAAGGGAATGAGAGTGAAGAAGAAAAGGAGGAGAGTGACGATTCAACAAACACCCAAAGATTGCATTTTGAAAACGCACATAAAAATTCTCGCCTATGAAGGCGAGCACAGAGAG
>NC_090249.1:61761601-61809101 GCF_037325665.1 Littorina saxatilis | reverse complement strand
GAGAGCAAACATTTCAGAGCATGTAAGCTGTGTGTCGGGGGAGGTGGAGGTGGAGGGGGGGGGGGGGGGGCGAATCGCCAAATTCTCCAATTGAAGAGAGCGAGATGAGGGAGCGAGGGAGGGGGAAAGCATCACAGCAAATGGAGGTTTGATCTTTAGGGCTCCAGACCAAAGACCAACGGGTGTCACAAAATCGGTGCATTTTCATTGATTTGTCAACCGCTTCATTTAACGGACTCTTGGTTCAGAAAATATGGTGTTATTTAGTTCTAGCTTGTGTTGCTCACTTCTTTTTAAGAGCATGCACGAAGACGGCGTATTGTCTACGATTGGTACCCAAGGGCATTCCCTTCACAATCAAAGACAGAAGTGTGAAATGATTCCAAAGACAGGAAAACAAAGACTGCGAACTTTTATTGGTCAAAGAACTTTATTCTGTAGGATCAATTTAACCGTCGGTGCGATAGAGTGTCTGCATGTATCTTGGTTCCCAGCTGAAATGAAATGAGTGCACGCAGTCGTCTGATATGCGACAGTGCCGAGAAGATCAATGGTTAGAAAAGCGGTGACGTATAATGAAATCAGTGACGCTGCAGTGACATCACAGTGCGACGGAAGTGCTTTGATGGAATGGCTCAAAGAAGAGCACTGAGTGAACCCTCAGAAAATCCGTCTGTACCAGTGATCTCACAAAGACTTCATTCCGGCATTGGATATCATTTGGTTTGCATGCTTTTGTTTGTTTGTTGGTTGGTTTGTTGGTGTGTGTGTTTTTTGTATGTGTGTGCTTAGTTTGTTTGTTTTCATAAAGAAAGCGGGCCTTATCAAATTGACACACGAGCTTCAACTTGTAACATTTGAACGTTTTAAAAACGAACAAAATCAAATGATGAAGCAGCCTCAAGACACACGAGAAACGGTGACAACCGTACGCATGTCATTGTATTGACGTCATTTTGATCATTGATATTTGTTTTGCACGAACGAAGACTGCTTGTCTTTGAACCTCCAGTTGAAGCAACGCAAGCTAGAACCCATTTGTTGGCATAGATCTACAATGAATTAGTTCAAGCTAGCAACGCCTGTACACGTCCGCATCTCATCGGGGTGGTGAACGCTGCAAGGGAAGCAACTGCGTTAAAGGCTTCATGGCTGTCTCGACGTTGGGCCCAAGTGCATGAGAGTGCATGACAGGCTCCTACCTATGTCGCTTACAAATGGATGGGCTCGCCGCTATTAACCATCATGTATATTGTTGGCAAGGTTAGAACGCGCTTTTCATCAGTTCGTCTGTGAATTGTTAGCTCGACAGTGGACAAGTTCAACTGTGCTGTGGCTGCTCCCGTAACTAATAACATGCGCCTTTGTCTTTGGTGCCAATGCAATTGTAACGATCTCTCCGCAATTATAACCATCGCCATGAGGAATGCTCAACAAACACAAGTAAAACAATCTCTGCATAATAATTATCTAATTATCGCTGAGAGAAATGTTCAACAAGAGCATCAGTAAAACAATCTCTCCACAATAGGCCCTACTTATTGCAATCAGAAATGCTCAACAAAAGCACCAGTAAAGCAATCTCTCCACAATAGGCCCTACTTATTGCAATCAGAAATGTTCAACAAGAGCACCAGTAAAACAATCTCTCCACAATAGGCCCTACTTATTGCAATCAGAAATGCTCAACAAAAGCACCAGTAAAGCAATCTCTCCACAATAGGCCCTATACTTATTGCAATCAGAAATGTTCAACAAGAGCACCAGTAAAACAATCTCTCCACAATAGGCCCTACTTATTGCAATCAGAAATGTTCAACAAAAGCACCAGTAAAGCAATCTCTCCACAATAGGCCCTACTTATTGCAATCAGAAATGCTCAACAAAAGCACCAGTAAAACAATCTCTCCACAATAGGCCCTACTTATTGCAATCAGAAATGTTCAACAAGAGCACCAGTAAAACAATCTCTCCACAATAGGCCCTACTTATTGCAATCAGAAATGCTCAACAAAAGCACCAGTAAAACAATCTCTCCACAATACTTATTGCAATCAGAAATGCTCAACAAAAGCACCAGTAAAACAATCTCTCCACAATAGGCCCTACTTATTGCAATCAGAAATGTTCAACAAAAGCACCAGTAAAACAATCTCTCCACAATAGGCCCTACTTATTGCAATCAGAAATGCTTAACAAAGGCACCAGTAAAGCAATCTCTCCACAATAGGCCCTACTTATTGCAATCAGAAATGCTTAACAAAAGCACCAGTAAAACAATCTCTCCACAATAGGCCCTACTTATTGCAATCAGAAATGCTCAACAAAAGCACCAGTAAAACAATCTCTCCACAATAGGCCCTACTTATTGCAATCAGAAATGCTCAACAAAAGCACCAGTAAAGCAATCTCTCCACAATAGGCCCTACTTATTGCAATCAGAAATGCTCAACAAAAGCACCAGTAAAACAATCTCTCCACAATAGGCCCTACTTATTGCAATCAGAAATGCTCAACAAAAGCACCAGTAAAGCAATCTCTCCGCAATAGGCCCTACTTATTGCAATCAGAAATGCTCAACAAAAGCATCAGTACTAAACGAAAGAACCAGCAAAACAAGGGCACACTTTGGGAGACTATTTCGCCCTCATTCATGTTCTTGTAACTTCAGGTAGCTGAGTTGCAGTATAGTTTCTGTCTGCAGTTCTTCACACGCGGTCCACGTTCATTCTTGGTCCATTTAACCCAGAAATAGGTCTTTCACGGGTCTCTTGAAGGATGCGGTAGACAAAGCTGTGAAAGTTATCTTACGGCGAGTGAAAGTCCCCATTGCGGATGACCAGTGGCCCATGGTGGTCATTAGCTGCTTGACCAAAGGCGTGGGCTGACCGCTGGCTGTCGTGACCACTGGGTGAGAGTGGACGTTACGGCAGAGAGCGGGGCGTGTGACTAATGTCCAGTGATTGGTCAGCAAGGGCCAGTGGTCATTAGGTGTGGAGGCTTGGTGTGGCGGACTAATGCTTCACACCTTCCTCCCTCCTTTCCGTGACCGTTGCCACCACGTCTTCCCGGGTTGTAAGTGTCAACAGTGGATTGGAATCAGGGCAAGGGACGTACCGTCAAACCTGTTTATAGCGATCACCCGAGGGACGTACTGTCAAACCTGTTTATAGCGATCACCCGAGGGACGTACTGTCAAACCTGTTTATAGCGATCACCCGAGGGACGTACAGTCAAACCTGTTTATAGCGATCACCCGAGGGACGTACAGTCAAACCTGTTTATAGCGATCACCCGAGGGACGTACAGTCAAACCTGTTTATAGCGATCACCCGAGGGACGTACTGTCAAACCTGTTTATAACGATCACCCGAGGGACGTACTGTCAAACCTGTTTATAACGATCACCCGAGGGACGTACAGTCAAACCTGTTTATAACGATCACCCGAGGGACGTACAGTCAAACCTGTTTATAGCGATCACCCGAGGGACGTACTGTCAAACCTGTTTATAGCGATCACCCGAGGGACGTACTGTCAAACCTGTTTATAGCGATCACCCGAGGGACGTACTGTCAAACCTGTTTATAGCGATCACCCGAGGGACGTACTGTCAAACCTGTTTATAGCGATCACCCGAGGGACGTACAGTCAAACCTGTTTATAGCGATCACCCGAGGGACGTACTGTCAAACCTGTTTATAGCGATCACCCGAGGGACGTACAGTCAAACCTGTTTATAGCGATCACCCGAGGGACGTACTGTCAAACCTGTTTATAGCGATCACCCGAGGGACCCACCAAAAGTGGTCGTCAAAGACAGGAGCTCGCTATGGAAAGGTGAATTGTAAAGAAGGAAATCGTGTGCGTGATCATTGGGATGATCTTTGTGGGCAGGGGGTTGCTTTCAAGAGGTGGTCGCAAGAGGTGTCTGTCTCTCTCTTATAGGTCTGTACACCTGTGTATGTGAACATCTGATTGGTATTAGGGGAAGGGTAGTAGTGTGGGACTGATTGGTATTAGGGGAAGGGCAGTAGTGAGGGACTGATTGGTATTAGGGGAAGGGTAGTGGTGTGGGACTGATTGGTATTAGGAGAAGGGTAGTAGTGTGGGACTGATTGGTATTAGGGGAAGGGTAGTGGTGTGGGACTGATTGGTATTAGGAGAAGGGTAGTAGTGTGGGACTGATTGGTATTAGGGGAAGGGTAGTAGTGTGGGACTGATTGGTATTAGGGGAAGGGTAGTAGTGTGGGACTGATTGGTATTAGGGGAAGGGTAGTAGTGTGGGACTGATTGGTATTAGGGGAAGGGTAGTAGTGTGGGACTGATTGGTATTAGGGGAAGGGTAGTAGTGTGGGACTGATTGGTATTAGGGGAAGGGTAGTAGTGTGGGACTGATTGGTATTAGGGGAAGGGCAGTAGTGTGGGACTGATTGGTATTAGGGGAAGGGTAGTAGTGTGGGACTGATTTGTACTAGGGGAAGGGTAGTAGTGTGGGACTGATTGGTATTAGGGGAAGGGTAGTAGTGTGGGGCTGATTGGTATTAGGGGAAGGGTAGTAGTGTGGGACTGTCCTTCATGTGTCTTTCTGTGTCCGTGTGTCTGCCGATCTGTGTCTTTCTGTGTCCGTGTGTCTACAGATCTGTGTCTTTCTCTGTCCGTATGTCTACCGATCTGTGTCCGTATGTCTACTGATCTATGTCTTTTTGTGTCCGTGTGTCTACTGATCTGTGTCTTTCTGTGTCCGTGTGTCTACCGATCTGTGTCCGTGTGTCTACCGATCTGTGTCTTTCTGTGTCCGTGTGTCTACCGATCTGTGTCCGTGTGTCTATCGATCTGTGTCTTTCTGTGTCCGTGTGTCTACCGATCTGTGTCTTTCTGTGTCTGTGTGTCTACTGATCTGTGTCCGTGTGTCTACCGATCTGTGTCCGTGTGTCTATCGATCTATGTCTTTCTGTGTCTGTGTGTCTACTGATCTGTGTCTTTCTGTGTCCGTGTGTCTATCGATCTATGTCTTTCTGTGTCTGTGTGTCTACTGATCTGTGTCCGTGTGTATACCGATCTGTGTCCGTGTGTCTATCGATCTGTGTCCGTGTGTCTATCGATCTGTGTCTTTCTGTGTCCGTGTGTCTACTGATCTATGTCTTTCTGTGTCCGTGTGTCTACAGATCTGTGTCTTTCTGTGTCCGTGTGTCTACCGATCTGTGTCCGTGTGTCTACCGATCTGTGTCCGTGTGTCTACTGATCTATGTCTTTCTGTGTCCGTGTGTCTACAGATCTGTGTCTTTCTGTGTCCGTGTGTCTACCGATCTGTGTCTTTCTGTGTCCGTGTGTCTACCGATCTGTGTCTTTCTGTGTCCGTGTGTCTAGCGATCTGTGTCTTTCTGTGTCCGTGTGTCTAGCGATCTGTGTCTTTCTGTGTCCGTGTGTCTAGCGATCTGTGTCTTTCTGTGTCCGTGTGTCTACCGATCTGTGTCTTTTTGTGTCCGTGTGTCTACCGATCTGTGTCCGTGTGTCTAGCGATCTGTGTCTTTCTGTGTCCGTGTGTCTACCGATCTCTGTGTTTTGCGCCTGCCTCTTTACTGCGTGTTCAACAGATTCACAGACTGGCTGAAAATGTTCTTTCTTTCAGACTGCGAAGTAATTTTTAGATGTAAAGACGTCTTCTGAATCATACTTTTCAGGGTGTATATCTCGTTTGGCCGTATCTCGTTTGGGCGTATCTCGTTTGACCGTATGCATTCATTGGAACGGACTCGCAGTCTCGTTTGACCGTATTTGCTTTTTTTTTTATCATTTGTGCGCACACACACACACACACACACACACACACACACACACACACACACACACACACACACACCCACACACCCACACACCCACCCACCCACACCCACACACACACTCACACCCACCCACCCACACACACACACACACACACACACACACACACAGACACACCCACCCACCCACCCACACACACACACACACACACACCTCCAGTATATTTTATCTTTGATTCTGGTACTGTCCAACCTGTCCTTGTGACCATCTCTCAAAAGCAACCACCTGCCCGCAACGATCACTTGCAAAGACACCAGAGGAGTTTTTCTTCTGTACAGTTCACCATTCCATAGCGACCAATTGTCTGTTTGGTAGTTCCCCTGGGTGGTAGTTACAAACTAGCTGGCTCGACTGTATCTATTTAGAACATAATTAGTGCCCTACAAAATAGCCACCCTTCTTTGAAACGGCCCAAGCAAGTCTCAGACACCCTGAACGCCTGTTGCCGCGAGGACAGCTGAATCTTTAGATCCACTATAGTCAGAAAATGCATTCGTTATTTTGTAATTATTCACTTTTCAATATGATTTCCATAGTTTCGATAGTTTCAGTGACTAATCGCGTCTTAGTAAATACTCTGACTACCTTGGCAAAAGAATACAAACTTCCCACACCCTCAGGGCGTACACGGGTCTCGATCTTCAGTTTTGTTGTCCGACTTTGTGAAGGGAAGCAGGACTAATGATGATGTTTTCAATAGGGTGGGGAAAGAGGGACGCCGTCTTCACAAGTACAAGTCATCACAACAATCCGGTAGGACAGAAGGTAAGACATATACACTCTTCAAAAAAAGTTAAGGATCGGTTGAAAAAACGGATCTAATTATAAAAAATTGCCAAAAAATTAAACATCGACATAATAATTAAAAGATTAATGTGTTTTAATTAACAACTGAACAATGAGTCTTCACCTAGAATTTTGTTTGGCAGGCAGAGTTATTTCCCTTTGTGGGACTTCTCAAAAGCTTCTGCATTTTGGAGGAAAAAGGGTGTTTTTTATAGCCCCATGAAATTTGCGGAACGCATGCCAGGGCAAAAGGTTGTGATGCACGTGCTACAACAGGGTCCTGGCTATGAACATCGCTCACCAGCTTGTGTTTAAAGGTTGACACGCTGACACAATTATGCACAGTTGCAACATGCCCCCACGAAGAAAACTGAGCGATTTGGATAGAGGAAGGGCAATAGGATGGCTACAAGACGGTGTTGCTGCCAGGCAAGTGGCCCAGAGGCTTGCAGTGGCTCCCTCTGTCATCATCAGACTAAAACAGAGATTCCACGCAACTGGAAGAGTGCAGGAGCGACAACGTTCTGGTCGGCCCAGAGTCACCACACAAAGAGAGGATCGCTTCATTCAGAGGCAGGCCATGCAACAAAGAATGGCTACGGCAAACAACATTAGGCAACGCCTACAAGCTACCACCAACACTGTTGTTAGTGGTCAGACGATCCGAAACCGCTTACACAACTTTGGCTTGCGTGCAAGGCGTCCAGTCCGAGGAACAACCCTGACTGCTAATCACCGAGCAGCTCGCCGAGCCTGGTGCACTCAACATGTGAGGTGGCAACGTCAGCAGTGGGCTAAGGTGTTGTTTACAGATGAGTCCCGCTTTTGCTTGGAACCTGCTGATGGTCGCATCCGAGTGTGGAGGCGTCGCGGAGAGCACTTCGCAGAAGGCGCTGTTCTGGAACGACAGCGTTTTGGCGGAGGCTCTGTGATGGTCTGGGGAGGGATCAGCACACGTCTAAGGACACCTAAGGGTACAGCAACATCACCCTCCTCCTGCCAATCTGGGTCAACTGCTGCAATGGCTCCAGCAGGAGTGGAATGGCGTTCCCAGAGCATTCATATGCAACCTGATCCACTCCATGCGCCAACGATGTGTTGAATGCCTGGCACACAACGGAGGGCACACGCGGTATTGACACTGATTCACATTGTTGTGAATTCCATTTTCGAGGGTTGTCACGTTTGACACACTCTAGCTAAATTGTCGCTGCCGCGTTCCATCTTTGTTTTGCTTGTCAGGTTGTTCAATTATATTTTTTTTTTAAATGAAAGAATTCGGTCTTGTCTGTTTTGTGTGGCGTGCTTGTAAAAAGGTGATCCTAAACTTTTTTGGAAGAGTGTATATGACTTGGACTTTGAATATTCAGCGCTCTCTGAATGTATGATATTTAGATATATCATATAGCGGGCATGATAAGTCTGGGAAAGTTGTATCTATGATCAGAGAACGCTGTGCAGGAGAAATGCGTTTCCACAGACATCATGATCATTCGTCTCGTTCCAAACTCCGCAATGCAATTGCTCCCAACACTTCGGTTCACTGCCACTCAGACGTTCTCATCTCACAGACAAATGATTCGTCCGATACGGTTTGAAAAGGATAGCAGCTTTCCAGCTCAAAGCAAAGCATAACAACTTCAAAGCATCCTCGTTTTAAGGGTGTGTGTTTGAAAGCAGACCTAAAGCCCGAGTCACAGCTCGCTGAATGCAAAGTGCCTCCTGCCCCGCACTTTGCCGCGTATTGTGATCTCAATCTGAAAAGAAACCCGCTACGTTTGAAATCAGTGGAGCTGCTTAGCTGAATCGTTCAAAGAAGAAACGTTTCTGGCTGGTGTAACGATGCTAGTATTGTTAACGTTCATGACTTTAGCCTCAACCCCAGCCTGCTGACGTCATCAATGTGAGTCAATACTATGAACGCTTCCACAGTACTTTCTGCCAGTCGTAGGAACTGAACATTTTGTAAAGAAAAGATTAAATGAAACAATCTTAACTGAAGCGGTCCACCGTTGAACACACTTTGTGCACCATGTTTGACAACAACCCGTGTTCAAACCTGGTTATAGAACATGTTGAACACACTTTGTGCACCATGTTTGACAACAACCCGTGTTCAAACCTGGTTAAAGAACATGTTGAACACACTTTGTGCACCATGTTTGACAACAACCCGTGTTCAAACCTGGTTATAGAACATGTGTTCAAATAAGAGTGAAGACAGACACAAAATCAGGCAACCAAGAGCGAACGACGTACGTTTATATTCCGATCTTAGAACATAAAAAAACCCCGTCGTTAGCTGCCCTTCACTGCTCGTGATGGGCAAAAGGCCGAAATTCAGCCGAAAGCTCTACTACTGAAAGTCACTGGACGTAGCAAAGGAAAGGTAACGGGAAACCAGAGTCATTCAAAAACAAAAAGGCGCTGCCAGATCAGCTGAGACTGTTCCTGCTGCGTGAAAGGTCTTCTTTGGCCCTAACCAAAACATCGTCCAACTCCGACAGACAAAAAAACAGTCAGAAATCAATGTTCAGTTTTACGTCTTCATTTAAAACGTCTTTTACTTACTGATTTAAACCAGCAACTGAACCAACAGATTCAGGATAGGACAGAGAGAGAGAGAGAGACAGAAAGAGAGAGAGAGACAAAGAGAGAGATAGAGACAGAGTCAGAAGAGAGGGAGGGGGGGGGGGGATAGAAAGGGTGAAGAGAGGGGAGAGAAAAAGATAGAGAAATAGGGTAAGAGAGAGAGATTTTGTTATAGTTTGTTTGATTGGTAGTTGTTTGCTTTTTCACCAAGTAGCTGACATTCCCTGAAAGACGGAATGAGTGTGCAGTGAAGATCTATCAGCAACTGTTTATCACCAAGTAACTGAATTTCACCGAAAGGCTTTGGGGTGTGTGCGGTTTTAATGTGTCGGGAGCTGAGAGGTTTGTAGGCCGCCACAGTCGTACAATAATAAACCCGTTTCACGTGCCGAATTGACTGACCTACTTTCACAGATAACTCAGACTAGACACCAGGTGGGGTGACATGTTGTGCTTATATATGTATACGATTGATTGGGGCTCTTCAATGCCGTGCAGTGTGAAGCACTTCAAATTCTCCTCTCACTCCGTCTTTTTCTCTGTCTCTCTCCCTCTCTCTATCTATACAAAGAGAGACAGGGTGAGGCAGAGACATATATATATATATATATATATTTATATATATATCCTTTCTTTCTCTCTGAAATCTTGGGCAGCTCATGAACTATTTGTAGTAAGCTTTGAATTGTTTCCTGCTCATACTTCTAAGTGTCAGGATTGTTTGGTTTACCTCTTACCCTCAATCTTCATTTTTATTTCCATTGTCGTTTTCATAACTAAACACAATGTCATCATTCCATTAGTGGACCATTCGGGTCGCTTCCTGCCAAAGGAAAGCTAGCAGCAACAAAGGGTCGCGCAACCCAGGTGCGTGCAGGTTCACTTCTGGCACAATCACCGAGATCTCTTACGTCGACGTAAACTCGTGTCCTTTTCGGATCATTATCTGCAGAGACGATTGGGTATCCATAGAAACTAATAAATAAAGTATGGTGAAGAACGAAAGTCCGGACTCCCGACACAGGAGACCTAGGCCCGAAGCAAACCGCTCGCTGATTAAACTTCATTTGATTATTTAGCATAGTTTCGGATCAGGGTTTGCCAAATCACTTTTATTTCAATAGGAAAATCTAGCCATCATCATCATCATCATCATCATCATCATCATCATCATCATCATCATCATCATCATCTTGTTTTTACTTTTTTCCTCCTGCCCATTTGTACCCAAATCCGATGATAGTAAAACCTGAATGGGGGGATTACAATGCTAACACAATAAGTATAGCAGTAATGAATTGAATATATAAACAAATAATCCGTACAGATGTTTTATACATTTATATTTTAATCTTAATCAATAAAGACCAACACGTGCCACCGAAACCCCCACCCGTATTTTCACCATCTACCCTCGCCCACCCCTTTCATTCAATGTCCCCGTGCACACGTCACCAGCGGCAGATCGGGGGGTGGGGGGGGGGGAGGGGACACAGCAGTGGTTGTTATCGCTGGTCGTGATGAAGGACGACGACGGCTGACACGCGGCTGACGACACTGCACTGCGCAACACACTTACACCATCAGGTATTGCAGATCTGTATGTCTCAGTGCAGCAAGTTATCTAGAGCGGGCAAGAAGAGGTTAATTCGAAGACCTTAACCACAACGCCAACGTCAGACGCACACCGCTATAGGTATTGCAGGTATGTCTCGGTGCAGCAAAGTAGAGCGGGAAAGATAAGGTCAATATAAAGCCTCAACCACAACGCCAACGTCAGACGCACACCGCCATAGGTACTGCAGGTATGTCTCGGTGCAGCAAGGTAGAGCGGAAAAGATAAAGTCAATATAAAGCCTCAACCACAACTTCAGACGTCAGACCGCTATAGGTATTGCAGGTATGTCTCGGTGCAGCAAAGTAGAGGGGAAAGATAAGGTCAATATAAAGCCTCAACCACAACGCCAACGTCAGACGCACACCGCTATAGGTATTGCAGGTATGTCTCGGTGCAGCAAGGTAGAGCGGAAAAGATAAGGTCAATATAAAGCCTCAACCACAACTTCAGACGTCAGACCGCTATAGGTATTGCAGGTATGTCTCGGTGCAGCAAGGTAGAGCGGGAAAGATAAGGTCAATATAAAGCCTCAACCACAACGCCAACGTCAGACGCACACCGCTATAGGTATTGCAGGTATGTCTCGGTGCAGCAAAGTAGAGGGGAAAGATAAGGTCAATATAAAGCCTCAACCACAACGCCAACGTCAGACGCACACCGCTATAGGTATTGCAGGTATGTCTCGGTGCAGCAAGGTAGAGCGGGAAAGATAAGGTCAATATAAAGCCTCAACCACAACGTCAGACGCACACCGCTATAGGTACTGCAGGTATGTCTCGGTGCAGCAAAGTAGAGGGAAAAGATAAGGTCAATATAAAGCCTCAACCACAACGCCAACGTCAGACGCACACCGCTATAGGTATTGCATGTATGTCTCGGTGCAGCAAAGTAGAGCGGGAAAGATAAGGTCAATATAAAGCCTCAACCACAACGTCAGACGCACACCGCTATAGGTATTGCAGGTATGTCTAGGTCAATATAAAGCCTCAACCACAACGTCAACCTATAAGACGCGTTGCGTGAAAAGTTTACAATGTGTGCGCATATATAAGTCTAGTTAACTAACAAGAATGGCAATAGACACAGAATATACATATATAAGTCCAGTTAACTAACAAGAATGACAATAGACACAGAATATACATATATAAGTGCAGTTAACTAACAAGAATGGCAATAGACACAGAATATACATATATAAGTCCAGTTAACTAACAAGAATGACAATAGACACAGAATATACATATATAAGTCCAGTTAACTAACAAGAATGACAATAGACACAGAATATACATATATAAGTCTAGTTAACTAACAAGAATGACAATAGACACAGGATATACATATATAAGTCTAGTTAACTAACAAGAATGGCAATAGACACAGAATATACATATATAAGTCCAGTTAACTAACAAGAATGGCAATAGACACAGGATATACATATATAAGTCCAGTTAACTAACAAGAATGGCAATAGACACAGAATATACATATATAAGTCCAGTTAACTAACAAGAATGACAATAGACACAGAATATACATATATAAGTCCAGTTAACTAACAAGAATGACAATAGACACAGAATATACATATATAAGTCTAGTTAACTAACAAGAATGACAATAGACACAGGATATACATATATAAGTCTAGTTAACTAACAAGAATGGCAATAGACACAGAATATACATATATAAGTCCAGTTAACTAACAAGAATGACAATAGACACAGAATATACATATATAAGTCCAGTTAACTAACAAGAATGGCAATAGACACAGAATATACATATATAAGTCCAGTTAACTAACAAGAATGGCAATAGACACAGGATATACATATATAAGTCCAGTTAACTAACAAGAATGGCAATAGACACAGAATATACATATATAAGTCCAGTTAACTAACAAGAATGGCAATAGACACAGGATATACATATATAAGTCCAGTTAACTAACAAGAATGGCAATAGACACAGAATATACATATATAAGTCCAGTTAACTAACAAGAATGGCAATAGACACAGGATACACATATATAAGTCCAGTTAACTAACAAGAATGGCAATAGACACAGAATATACATATATAAGTCCAGTTAACTAACAAGAATGGCAATAGACACAGGATACACATATATAAGTCCAGTTAACTAACAAGAATGGCAATAGACACAGAATATACATATATAAGTCCAGTTAACTAACAAGAATGGCAATAGACACAGGATACACATATATAAGTCCAGTTAACTAACAAGAATGGCAATAGACACAGGATATACATATATAAGTCTAGTTAACTAACAAGAATGGCAATAGACACAGGATATACATATATAAGTCTAGTTAACTAACAAGAATGGCAATAGACACAGGATATACATATATAAGTCTAGTTAACTAACAAGAATGGCAATAGACACAGGATATACATATATAAGTCTAGTTAACTAACAAGAATGGCAATAGACACAGGATATACATATATAAGTCTAGTTAACTAACAAGAATGGCAATAGACACAGGGTATACATATATAAGTCTAGTTAACTAACAAGAATGACAATAGACACAGGATATACATATATAAGTCTAGTTAACTAACAAGAATGGCAATAGACACAGGATATACATATATAAGTCTAGTTAACTAACAAGAATGGCAATAGACACAGGATATACATATATAAGTCTAGTTAACTAACAAGAATGGCAATAGACACAGAATATACATATATAAGTCTAGTTAACTAACAAGAATGGCAATAGACACAGGATATACATATATAAGTCTAGTTAACTAACAAGAATGGCAATAGACACAGAATATACATATATAAGTCTAGTTAACTAACAAGAATGGCAATAGACACAGAATATACATATATAAGTCTAGTTAACTAACAAGAATGGCAATAGACACAGAATATACATATATAAGTCTAGTTAACTAACAAGAATGGCAATAGACACAGGATATACATATATAAGTCTAGTTAACTAACAAGAATGGCAATAGACACAGAATATACATATATAAGTCTTGTTAACTAACAAGAATGGCAATAGACACAGGATATACATACATGCATATAGCCAGAGAAAACTGTCGCCCCGAACAGAAATAGACGATGCTCGAAAATAACTGTGTCGGATTTGTATGGTTTGTGAAAAAGTGAATACTCTTGGAAGATATGAGGCACGTTTTTTCCCGCTTGACATGTATGGAGACAAGCCGCTCGCTAGTGATTGGCCAAAAATGTCACGCGGGAAAGCGTGCCTCATATAATTTAAAAAAAACTCACTCTTTCACAATACATATAGAAAACCCGGCACAGTTGTTTCGGGAATTCGTCTAATCGTAAAAGTCAAATCGTTAGATGTCACTTGTTGAGGACCAAGGTTTACAGCCTGCACACAGGGGCATTTTATGTAGGTTTTTGCTTGTTCTTGCGATAGAGGATTGTGTTAGGCTTACGTTTGAATGTGCCCCATAGTTACGAGAGAAGAGTGGAGCTGTGAGCGAGTGCACAAGTTAGGGAGGTACAGCTGTGAGCGAGTGCACAAGTTAGGGAGGTACAGCTGTGAGCGAGTGCACAAGTTAGGGAGGTACAGCTGTGAGCGAGTGCACAAGTTAGGGAGGTACAGCTGTGAGCGAGTGCACAAGTTAGGGAGGTACAGCTGTGAGCGAGTGCACAAGTTAGGGAGGTACAGCTGCACCACACTGCAATAAAAGCAGTCGACGAAGGTCAGTAAGTATTCATCGATACTATAGGTGTGCAGGTACCTATTGTTAGCACCTGTGTCAGTGTGTGTCAGTGTGTGTGTGTGTGTGTGTGTGAGTGTGAGTGTGTGTGTGTATGTCAGTGTGTGTCAGTGTGTGTGTGTGTGTCTGTCTGTGTGTGTCAGTGTGTGTGTGTGTGTGTGTGTGTGTCAGTGTGTGTGTGTGTGTCAGTGTGTGTGTGTGTGTGTGTGTGTCATGTGTGTGTGAGTGTGTGTGTGTGTGTCAGTGTGTGTGTGTGAGTGTGTTTGTGTGTGAGTGTGGTGTGTGTGTGTGTATGTCAGTGTGTGTGTGTGTGTATGTCAGTGTGTGTGTGTGTGTGTCAGTGTCAGTGTGTGTGTATGTCAGTGTGTGTGTGTGTGTCAGTGTGTGTGTGTGTCAGTGTGTGTGTATATATAACTTCATTCATCTCTCCCTTTGGTAACGTGCATATTCAATGTACAATTGATTTTATTTTGTTTCATTTCATTTAGTCGTAGACCATTTCGTGCAAATGGTTGGAAAAAAATGGCTATGAAGAAAATAAAAGAATAGGCTACATCCCCCCCCCCCCCCCCCCCTTATTTTGTGTGTCTTTTTTTAAAATTTTAATCAGTTTAATTCTAGGAACTGGTGCAGTAATGCAGATGACGTAAAGCTCAGAAAGAACAGGCATGGCTATAAGTTCCTGTAGTTCACCCCTTGCACCCTGGACAATCCCAGTTCCCGGAGAGACGTCATTCAAACACAAACTGTCTGTCACACTTAAAATCAAAGTTTTTTAATCAGAGGGGGCACGTGCAAGCACATGTGTCTCTCATTGTCTCCCTAGACAAAGTGCAGCTGCCTTTGAAAGACCTTCCACTTGGGCAGGAAATTGACTGGAAGTAAATCGACTAGGGAGGTGAAAGAGAAAGAAATGAAAAAAAGGGAAAAATTCTGAAACTTAGCACAATGCAGAAATGACATTGCCTCACGTAGTAAAGAGATATAGCGACGTGCCTCCGGACAAAACTCGACGTGGTGAACGTTTGACACATCAGAACAGATCATTTTACTGTACGTAGGTTGGTTGGTTGTTGAGTTTTAGCGTGTTCAAATGAACACTGTTTAGAAGGTGTGCTACTTTTGCCAGAATAACTATGTACTATGTCACAATGTGTTCAAAACTAGAACATTTCTGTTTAGAGAGTGAATAAATGTAATACAATAAATAAATGCATAAATAAAGTACACACAATGAATAAAGAGAGAGAAAAAAACATGTTGTATATTGTCGTTCTCTCTCTCTCTCTCTCTCTCTCTCTCTCTCTCTCTCTCTCTCTCTCTCTCTCTCTCTCTCTCTCTCTCTCTCTCTCTCTCTCTCTCTCTCTCTCTCTCTCTCTCTCTCTCTCTCTCTCTCAGACGCTGGAACCTAAAACAATCATACTGCCAAGTTAAAACGATCACACTCGACGTCGTCTCTAACTTGGCGTCACCAATTCAAACTCTACCTGGTCTGCAGTAAATCGCGCAGTGCACCAGACTGCACGCAGACCGTCGTCCACCAATCTAAACAACTCCCTGCAACAGCCAGGAGAAAATGAAGGCCAACACTTTTGTTAACATGCCTGACTCACACGTGGAAATCTGCTCTTTTCAAACCCACACAAAGAAATCCACCATTCCACCATCGCGCGGCCACAATGGGTATTGCATGCAAGGGTAGGAATCTGCCTGCTAGCGCTGTGCGTCAAGTGATGCTTACATCGGGGTAAGCAAAATAAATACCCCTGAGCGAGTTATCGCGATAACATCGAAATTGAATTGTCTCAAAAAATAAACACCGGTAATGCGGCAGAGAGACAGGGGGGGGGGGGGGGAGGGAGGGGGAGGGAGGGGGGGGATGGAGAAACTGAGAGAGAGAGAGAGAGAGAGAGAGGAGGGGGAAAGGGAGGGGGAAATTAAATGGGGTAGGGGGCAATGAGTAGAAGCATTCAAAACCTTTTCCCTTATTTTTAACAACAACAACAACAAAAACTTCCTTGAAGAAAGGATCGAGGTCAACCGATCCAAGTCTGTGTTGCCTCCCTTGAGTCTTCAAGCCGTATCTGTTATACATCGTTCTCTGGGAGATCGGAAAAATTTCCACCCGTACCCACCATGCAGAATGCAGACACGGCCGGGATTCGAACACTCATATGAAAACGAGACGGACGAAAAAGTTAAAAAAAAAAAATTTAAAAAAAAAAAAAACCCAGTCATTCCCCGTTTTCCTCGTGCATATCAAACCATGCGAGGGACTGACCTAAATCATTCACTGTCAGACCCTCTAAGTTCCAAAACAGCTTGGGGGACAAGCAAAGGCACAAGACACCGGTTTGAAGACTTACAAATCACCAGTGTCTTTACCCCCAATACATATTCAAGAAAAGGTTCTATAAAGACAACCAAACATGTGTCTGCTTTGTTACGTTATATCTTGCTGCAAAAAATACTCTAGAAAGAAACACGAAAAAAAGTTCCTCTTCTGTAATGTACCGAGTTCAATATCGGGTGCCTATGCCTCTGACCTCTTTTTGATTACCAGTTTATGTTTTCCCCAAATGCAAGAATGTCTCTGTAGCGCAACGGTTAGCGTACTGCGTTTTGAGTCGGCAGGTCGTGGGTTCAAACCCTGTCAGCGCGGTATTCTTTTAATTTTATTTGATTGTTTCTTTACTCTCCTTGGTTTTGTTTTATTTTACTCTATTCATTTTTATTCCAAAGCATTATTGGTGATCAATTGCAATACTGACCAACGCTCGCCAGGTACTGATTTGGTATTGATCACTGCGGAATTCGTTGCGGCCAACCACTGAAGCAACCCCCTAAGTGTAAATGTTTTGAGGTATAAAACATACCTTGGTATTATGTCAATTCTTTTTTGCATTTTAATCAGATATGATAAAACAAAAATGTCAATCTAGATCAGGCTTAGACGCAGAAAGACTTGTATTTAGGCAACATGATTGATGAGCGACTGAGTAACTCGTAGCGAGAGATGCCGTTCTTATAGACCTCTGTGTAACGAGATTCTGTCGAAGTAATTCGATGCTAACCTTGCAGACTTTTGTATTGCCGCAATTAAAACACATTTATTTTGTTGGTAACTGTTTGTTTCCTTGTGGATGTGTTGTGTGCAATTAAACGGGTACGGACACACGTTTTACACATGGGTTACACGAGTTGCAAAGTATTTGAAACGACGGTATTACTGTATATACACCGCCCTGATATGGCCCTTCGTGGTCGGCTGGGCGTTAAGCAAACAAACAAAACAAAACAAAAACTGTATATACAGTCTGTGTTGAAAGACGAATACCATTTGGACCAGCCATGAGTGATGAAACATTGTACGCGGGGTATCTTGACAGGCACGTTTTAGAAGAAATAATAATGAAAGTGACAATAAAAAGTGTTTTTTTCGAGCGAGGTGTCCGCAATCTGCATGACAAAATATAGCTCTTAATTTATCTACATCGCTCGATCATTTCTCTTACGTATTGTGTGTGTGTGTGTGTGTGTGTGTGTGTGTGAATTGTCTCAAATGTAAAAAGAAGCATATTTTATAAACAGAACAGGAAAAGCGCGCATGATTCATAAAAAATGATAGGATTGGCGGGGCTCGAACCAGCGACTTCAGGAACCGCAGCGCAGCGCTATACCACTGACCTATGCGGATATCTGTCGAAAATGGAACATTTACAGGGCCGGACTAGGCGAAGAGGAGGGGGGGGGTTGCCAGTGGTGGCCCAGGGGGATGTCCCCCCTGGCGGCAGGGGCGGATCAGTTCATTTTATGGGTGTTTTTTTTCAAAAGTATATTGTGAAGATATGGGTGTGAAGGCGCAAAGCGCCGAGCCGACGGCGCGAAGCGCCTAGCTTGCTAGGGGGGTCCGGGGGCATGCCCCCCCGGAAAATTTTGAAAAAAAGGATGCAAAATGGTGCAATCTGGTGCATTCTGAGGATGATCATTACCAGTTTCAGGCAGCAGATTTTGTCACTGATTAATACCCCAAAAATTGAAACTCAATGTAAAATAAAGAAATGCATACCTCATTCAATATTTTTATTTTTTGGCTGGGGGGGGGGTCCGGAAACCCTAGAACCCCCCCCCCCCCCCCTCGTTGTGGGGGTCAGGGGGCGAAGCCCCCTGAAGCTGATGGGTAGGTCATATTATGAGATAGGAAAATGGTCGCTCCTTGCATAAAACGGCATAAAACAAGCAATAATAAAAAAAAAATTAAATAAGTAAGGTACATGTTTAGGCTAGGGGGGGGGGGGGGTTGCGCAACCCCCATAACCCCCCCGGTAGTCCGGCCCTGATTTAGGAATGCCTATTTTGTGAGATGCAAAACACACGGCAAAGCTCACTGTGCAACCCGACTCAGTGAAAGGCCCGTTGGCAGACTGTGTCGTGTGAATTAGGTCAGTTCGACCGTCGCTTACCCCGCCGCTTTTCACGAAAAGTTGGATGATATCTGCACGGTCTTCCTACCGCCGGCTCAGTTCTTTTTATATTTAGTCAAGTTTTGACTAAATATTTTAACATCGAGGGGGAATCGAAACGAGGGTCGTGGTGTATGTGCGTATGTGTGTGCGTGCGTGTGTGTGTGTGTGTGTGTGTAGAGCGATTCAGACTAAACTACTGGACCGATCTTTATGAAATTTGACATGAGAGTTCCTGGGTATGAAATCCCCGAACGTTTTTTTCATTTTTTTGATAAATGTCTTTGATGACGTCATATCCGGCTTTTCGTGAAAGTTGAGGCGGCACTGTCACGCCCTCATTTTTCAACCAAATTGGTTGAAATTTTGGTCAAGTACTCTTCAACGAAGCCCGGGGTTCGGTATTGCATTTCAGCTTGGTGGCTTAAAAATTAATTAATGACTTTGGTCATTAAAAATCTGAAAATTGTAAAAAAAAATAAAAATGTATAAAACGATCCAAATTTACGTTTATCTTATTCTCCATCATTTGCTGATTCCAAAAACATATAAATATGTTATATTCGGATTAAAAACAAGCTCTGAAAATTAAATATATAAAAATTATTATCAAATTTTTTTTTTCGAAATCAATTTAAAAACACTTTCATCTTATTCCTTGTCGGTTCCTGATTCCAAAAATATATAGATATGATATGTTTGGATTAAAAACACGCTCAGAAAGTTAAAACAAAGAGAGGTACAGAAAAGCGTGCTATCCTTCTCAGCGCAACGAATACCCCGCTCTTCTTGTCAATTACACGTGTTCTGTGAGTTCGACAGCTACTTGACTAAATATTGTATTTTCGCCTTACGCGACTTGTTATATTTAGTCAAGTTTTGACTAAATATTTTAACATCGAGGGGGAATCGAAACGAGGGTCGTGGTGTATGTGCGTGTGTGCGTGTGTGTGTGTGTGTCTGTGTGTGTGTGTAGAGCGATTCAGACTAAACTATCAATCAATCAATCAATCAATGAGGCTTATATCGCGCATATTCCGTGGGTACAGTTCTAGGCGCTCTGCAGTGATGCCGTGTGAGATGAAATTTTATACGGCCAGTAGATTGCAGCCATGTCGGCGCATATTTACCTTTCACGGCCTTATTCCAAGTCACACGGGTATGGTAGACAATTATTAAGTGTGCCTAAGCAATTTTGCCAGGAAAGACCCTTTTGTCAATCGTGGGATCTTTAACGTGCACACCCAATGTAGTATACACGGGGGGTGGTTCGGACACCGAAGAGAGTCTGCACACAAAGTTGACTCTGTGAAATAAATTTCCGCCGAACCTGGGATCGAACTCGCGCTGACAGCGGCCAACTGAATACAAATCCAGCGCGCTACCAACTGAGCTATATCCCCGCCCCGGACCGATCTTTATGAAATTTGACATGAGAGTTCCTGGGTATGAAATCCCCGAACGTTTTTTTCATTTTTTTGATAAATGTCTTTGATGACGTCATATCCGGCTTTTCGTGAAAGTTGAGGCGGCACTGTCACGCCCTCATTTTTCAACCAAATTGGTTGAAATTTTGGTCAAGTAATCTTCGACGAAGCCCGGACTTCGGTATTGCATTTCAGCTTGGTGGCTTAAAAATTAATTAATGACTTTGGTAATTAAAAATCTGAAAATTGTAAAAAAAAATAAAAATGTATAAAACGATCCAAATTTACGTTTATCTTATTCTCCATCATTTGCTGATTCCAAAAACATATAAATATGTTATATTTGGATTAAAAACAAGCTCTGAAAATTAAATATATAAAAATTATTATCAAAATTAAATTGTCGAAATCAATTTAAAAACACTTTTATCTTATTCCTTGTCGGTTCCTGATTCCAAAAACATATAGATATGATATGTTTGGATTAAAAACACGCTCAGAAAGTTAAAACAAAGACAGGTACAGAAAAGCGTGCTATCCTTCTTAGCGCAACTACTACCCCGCTCTTCTTGTCAATTTCACTGCCTTTGCCATGAGCGGTGGACTGACGATGCTACGAGTAGGCCTATACGGTCTTGCTGAAAAATGGCATTGCGTTCAGTTTCATTCTGTGAGTTCGACAGCTACTTGACTAAATATTGTATTTTCGCCTTACGCGACTTGTTTTTTCTTCTTTTTTTTCCGCAGTCACGTAGGCCATCTCCAGTTATAGTTTATACACTTTTGAACAAACCGTTATCATATGTCATCCTTGCGCATTGGAGGCACAGAGATATAGAATATTCTATATCTCTGTGATTGGCGGCAGCCGCCTTATCCACTAGACCATTGCGCCCGTCAGTCTTCTCACACAGACACAAGGCGGTGTGTGGCCCTGAAAGACGGGGCAAGTCGGGCAAGGCGGGCAAGGCGGGCCAGATCTTACGGCGCCATGGACACAGAGCGCCGTGTTTTCCTCCCAGCCCGAGCTTTGTGGTCAGTCTTCATTCACTGCCCGCTGTCAGGAAGGGGGGACCAGACAAGGCGGAATCCATGGAGGCGGCCTCCTCACGTATCGTTTATCGAACCGTTGACTTAACCGTTACGGCCTCTCAGCCATCTTGTTGACTTCCCAGTCTGCTGACCTCCACGTAATGAGGGCTTCTGTGTGTGTGTGTTGGTGGGGAGGTGGAGGAAGGGGGGTTAAGAAGGAGAGAGAGCAAGTTGGGGCGGATGGTGTTTTCAGCTGATTGGTTAAAGGGTGGGTGGTGCCTTGCCGTTCTGTAAAGCGCCCACCGACAAAACTGGCTTTTCAATATTTTGTTAGATAAAGAGTGTTGTATCTGACAGCGTTTCAAGTGTCATTCTGTATAATAAGTCACGCTGATTGTGTTAGTTCCAATGTTTATTTTAAGCGTGATAAACAAAAAGTGTCCCTGCCTGAACGTTAAAACAATTAAAGGGTCGCCTAGAATCACTGTCCTGCTTGGTCAAAAAGCCATATAGTGCTCTGGAATGGTAATAAAGGTAATATTCCAGAACAGCGTCCTGAATGAACTCTCGCCGTCAGCAGGCCGCCATGAAGTTATGTCCCTTGAACATGAAATAAAGTTTACGAAATGAATCGAATTTCGAAGTCAAAATTCGTGCCTTTCATCTAGATTGTCCCTTACTTGCAACACGTTGCAACGGTTCTCTCCGTCTGCAAAGTTCTATACCCCGCAACAACTCCCTTCAATTTGGGACACTGTTCTTGAACATTATGGGCTAAAGGCTGGTAGGACAGTCCACAAGGTAAAGAGATTCCTGCTGTGTGGCTGTTTGTTTGGTTGGTTGGTTCGGGTTGTTTTTTTGTTTCTTTGTTTGTTTGTGCATGTTTTTTTTAATTCACAGTCCATGTCCCTGAAAGATTTAGGTCCATGATCCCAAAGTTTCATCATTCAGTTAGTCTACTCATTTTTTTCTGAACCACAATTGTGATTGAGAAATGCGCGGAACTGGATAATACATTTACTGAAAATACGATGGTTTCTTAGGCGCTTAAGGAAGAGCCGTAACAGTAAAGCAGGTTTCAAGACTGATGGCAGCGCCCTCCCTGTAGTCCTGCAATCTTTGCATAGAGACATGTCCACAGGGAGTGTCAACTGCTTCCAACCATCAAAGTACACGATTTCCTTTGCCTTCGTATCCCGAAAGAACGGTGTATTCTTCTCATAAAGATCGCCACACATTATAGTCTACCGAAGTAGAGAAACATTAAATGCGAGACTGAAAGCAAAGCAGACATACATCGTCTCACACACACAAACACAGGCCGGCTGAGGTCGCGGCGAAAGAAAACAGAGATAAGCACGCAGAGAGATGAAAACGAGAGAAGGGATGAGACTGATTGGTGTTTGTCTGTCGGGAATCAGGAAAGCGGCCCAACACCGCTTGCAGTGATGAGGTCAATCCATCAGGCCAGATAACCAACACCCGGTGTGTACTGATCGGACGGAAACGATCTATTACTGGTGCAGTCAATGGGGATCCTCACTGGAAACAGTGTGTACTGATGAAGTCAATATATCAGTCATGCGGTGTGTATTGTTGGAGTCAATTTATCAAAGTGTGTACTGATGGAGTCAATATATCATGCAGTGTGTATTGTTGGAGTCAATTTATCATGCAGTGTGTATTGTTGGAGTCAATATATCAAAGTGTGTACTGTTGGAGTCAATATATCAAAGTGTCTATTGATGGAGTCAAGATATCAAGGTAGTGTGTATTGTTGCAGTCAATATATCCAGTTCAGTGTGTACTGATTCAATATATCAAGGTTTGGGACACAGAACATAATATACATCGTACCGCTTGGGTCAATACTTCAAAGCTGAAATGCGAAAACGATAAAACATGAAGTTCTGATATGTTCGAACTATATCCCTGCACTGTCCTGGTCTCTTGCGGTTTGTTCTTTCACCACACAGCTTCCGGAACATTGACAATAACAATAACAACAACAACAACAATGACAATAACAATGACAATAACAATAACATTAACGACATCAATAGGAACACCTGTCAAAAGCCGCAATAGACAAACTCCGAAATTAAGTCTGTCGGGCGTGTATGAATTGTGAAAGAGTGAATACTCTTGCTCTTAGTGAGGCAAACTTTCCACACGTGCTCCTTGCCCACGTGGTTCAGACACACCCCTCGCTAGTGACTGGCCTATAATGTCACGTGGGAAAGTTTGCCTCAACAAATCAAGAGTATTCACTCTTTGACAACCCACACCAACCCGAGAGAGTGATATCCCAACAACGTCCATTGTGGCTTCCGGCATAGCCACAGACACCCCTGCATGGAACAGGTTGGACTCTCGGCATACACAACGTCAACAGAAACGAGAACGTTAGGAGTTGAGGACATCTTTATTCATTCATTATTTTGTCATCACAAGGAATCAACACAATACTGGGGGGGGGGGGGGGGGCATCTTTATTCATTCATTATTTTGTCATAACAAGGAATCAACACAATACTGGGGGGGGGGGGGGGGGGGCATCTTTATTCATTTATTATTTTGTCATAACAAGGAACCAACACAACACTGGGGGAGATGGGTGTAACTCAATAATATCAACTCAAACACTTGAAATCAGCTTAAACTGAAGAAGAAAAAGCAAAATAAAATGCTTACTTCCAAACAAAAAGCAAATTCTTTTGTCTGAAGTTATGACATTTGAGAAACAAGCAGATCATTTTGCTATGGGAAGAAATCAACAATTGAGTGACGTTTGCAAGAAGTTACACATGTTAACAAGGACATGATGTTTCATGGTGACACATGTTAACAAGGACATGATGTTTCATGGTGACACATGTTAACAAGGACATGATGTTTCATGGTGACACATGTTAACAAGGACATGTTTCATGGTGACACATGTTAACAAGGACATGATGTTTCATGGTGACACATGTTAACAAGGACATGATGTTTCATGGTGACACATGTTAACAAGGACATGATGTTTCATGGTGACACATTTATAACCTGCATGAAACCCAAAGCAAATTTAAAATAACGCTTGAGAAACAATGATTTCATGTCGGCGTTTGACACAAAACTAATGAACCTTTCTTAAAACGGGAAAGTTTTGTGCACATTTATCACAATTATTGCACTGAAAATATGACTTCTGACACTGAAGTTTGTTTGATAAGGCACAAAAAAAAATAGGTCTGTTTACGGTAACCCGACCGACCCTAGTTTTTAGGCCCGACCCTAATCTTTTTTTTGGATCGTCTGAAAAAAAACAAAAAAACGCATCCAAAATAGAGCTGTTTGCGCTCAAACAGCAGACGACAGAAGGGAGGTAAGCTCAAAGTACTGTTTATAGTTATGTTGGGCAAAAACAGGGATTGATGAGAAGAAATGAACTGTGAAACATCATAGAGAGGGGAGAAGAAAAAAAGAAAAAAAAAATGGAAAAAAAGCCGACCTACCGACCCTATTTTTTCACCCTATGTTACCGTAAACAGACCTCTTTTTTTTGGCCTAAGAATATTGGTTGTTTGTTGTTGTTGTTTCTGATCTCCAGTACCCAGGAGGTCATACAAGACCCAGGAGGTCATACAAGACCCAGGAGGTCATACAAGACCGATTCAACATCCATCTTATTCTCTGGTTTCTTCTCGGTCTACGCTAAACATTATTTGAAGAATGTAATTTTGTGTAAGGCAAGCAGTGTTTTTCTTACACATTGCATGTTCACAATAGGTAATACAGTCCAGGTAAGGTTGTTGGGCAACCAGTGTTTTGCCTACACATTGCATCTTCACAATAGGTAATACAGTCCAGGTAAGGTTGTTGGGCAAGCAGTGTTTTGCTTACACCAACCATGTTCACAATAGGTAATACAGTCCAGGTAAGGTTGTTGGGCAAGCAGTGTTTTGCTTACACCAACCATGTTCAGAATAGGCCATAGTGTCCAGGTAAGGTTGTCTACAACAGGTTTTAGTACTCTGATAAAACCACTCTATTTTCAGCAGGATAGATGGCATTCTGGCAACATGTTCACATAACACTATAGTGTTCTTGCAAACCTGAACATCATATTTCCTGAAAGCTAGTTTTTGGGCATCGTTAAACATGTTTACAGCACAGTACAACGTTCTTGCAACATAAACATTGTTGACAGCAGAGTACAGTTGTCTGACAAGACTGAACATATTGACAGTAGACCACATTGTTTCAGCAATACTTAACGTACAAACAAAATACTGCAGTGGTCTAGCAACTCAAAGCGTGTTCAGATCAGACTATATATAGTGCTCGGACAATACTGAACATGTTTACAGCAAGATATTACCTGCTATTCAGACTTGGTCGTGTGACAGACGTTTTCTTCCACACGAGATTACGTTGATTGTCTAACGAAGCCGTCAGGCTGAGTTAGACATCAGCTAATCGAGTGTGGAAGAAAACTCTGTCACACGACCAAGTCGGAATAGCATTTATGTCTCACAGCTTCAACAGAGGAGAGAACAAACACGTTTTGCGTACTCAGGCTTGATAAACCTAAACACAGGAGAAGCCATTGTGGAGAGATCTACTTTTTGACGAAAGTGACCGAACAACTATGAGTTACGTCTCGGTATATGTGAATGACGTCACAGTCATCGTCACAGTCTGTATCTTTTGAAGCATCGCAATCTTCATGACGTCTTTCTGTGTCTGCATCCGCGAAATGTTTGTTCTTTCCGGGATCTTTGTCATCTATGTTCATAACTCTGTCCTTCTAGATTCAGACTAACAAGCCTCGTGAGCGAGCCACTTTCCAAGGGCAGCTAAATTCGCGTATGGAAACAGTTCTGTCGTCTGGGATGCCGTTTTCAGTATTCTCAGCGTTGAAGAATTTGTAAAGAGAGGAAACGATAACAGCAGGAGAAATAAAAGTCGTGTGTGCATTTTGGGGCTTTTGGAGGGACGATTTCGAGTTTGAATCCGTTCTTGCACATGCTCCAAAGCGTGTAACATACAATCTTGCACACGTTTGCTTCAGTAGTGGCAAAGAAGGAAAGCGTGTGACATACTGTTCTAGCAACACCAACAATGTTTAATAGTATTTACGAAGCAATTTTACAGCAGTTGATAGCGCTCTTTTGCACGACATACAGTGGGTTTTTTCCGGGCTACAGTCTTCTGATAATACTAAACAAGTTTACACTAGGCTGTCTTATTGAGGCAACACCGAACATTTCTTTTGTTGAGTCACAGTGTTCTTTTGACACAAATTTATTTAAGGCAGGCTGCATGTTGTTGGTTCATGCTTCTGGTACAAAAGTATTCTTGCATCCTCTTGCATCGTTGATCATTTGTACTGCAAGTTGTGGTAACAATTAATATAATTCAATGTCTCACATTGTTAAAGAATAACATTAAACTTTAGCAGTAAAACAATGTTGGTTCAAGTCACACATGTTTAGGCAATGCGAGTAAGAGTCAAAGTTTAACAAAAGCCTAGCCATTTGTCCAATGCCTTTCTTATATTAGTGACAGGAGAAAAAGTGAGATGGCATACAATCTGAAATATTTTCCCAAATAAAACAGAAACAAATGCTGTGAATTTAGCAAAACAAACCTGAAACAAACCAACACATAGTTAGGTTAACAAAAGTAAAACATTTGGAAACAACACATGAAAGTGATTTACATAGACCCGATGAAAGGAAACATCTGGAAACATGACAACACTGATTCATTTAGGGAAAATCAAATCAAATAGTTTCACAACACTAATGCATTCTACACTGTGTCTGTACAGACAACACCTACCACACAACATTCCATTTCAACAACAAGCAACCCATTGGTTCAACAAGCAACCAATGAAGAATGCATGTTGTTGATGCAACCCATTGGTTCAACAAGCAACCAATGAAGAATGCATGTTGTTGATGCAACCTATTGGTTCAACAAGCAACCAATGAAGAATGCATGTTGTTGATGCAACCTATTGGTTCAACAAGCAACCAATGAAGAATGCATGTTGTTGATGCAACCCATTGGTTTAACAACAACCAATGAAGAATGCATGTTGTTGATGCAACCCATTGGTTCAACAAGCAACCAATGAAGAATGCATGTTGTTGATGCAACCTATTGGTTCAACAAGCAACCAATGAAGAATGCATGTTGTTGATGCAACCTATTGGTTCAACAAGCAGCCAATGAAGAATGCATGTTGTTGATGCAACCCATTGGTTCAACAAGCAGCCAATGAAGAATGCATGTTGTTGATGCAACCTATTGGTTCAACAAGCAACCAATGAAGAATGCATGTTGTTGATGCAACCTATTGGTTCAACAAGCAACCAATGAAGAATGCATGTTGTTGATGCAACCTATTGGTTCAACAAGCAACCAATGAAGAATGCATGTTGTTGATGCAACCCATTGGTTCAACAAGCAACCAATGAAGAATGCATGTTGTTGATGCAACCTATTGGTTCAACAAGCAACCAATGAAGAATGCATGTTGTTGATGCAACCTATTGGTTCAACAAGCAACCAATGAAGAATGCATGTTGTTGATGCAACCCATTGGTTCAACAAGCAACCAATGAAGAATGCATGTTGTTGATGCAACCTATTGGTTCAACAAGCAACCAATGAAGAATGCATGTTGTTGATGCAACCTATTGGTTCAACAAGCAACCAATGAAGAATGCATGTTGTTGATGCAACCTATTGGTTCAACAAGCAACCAATGAAGAATGCATGTTGTTGATGCAACCTATTGGTTCAACAAGCAACCAATGAAGAATGCATGTTGTTGATGCAACCTATTGGTTCAACAAGCAGCCAATGAAGAATGCATGTTGTTGATGCAACCTATTGGTTCAACAAGCAACCAATGAAGAATGCATGTTGTTGATGCAACCTATTGGTTCAACAAGCAGCCAATGAAGAATGCATGTTGTTGATGCAACCCATTGGTTCAACAAGCTCTTCTCACAATTTCAAGCGCTTCACAAAACAATACAAATTTACATCTTCATTTTTACTGACAGTTCATGCCTATTTTTCCGTGCAATCTCTTTTTACAATAATTCAACAAACCAAACTTTCTCGGGAGTGTCAATAAGTCCACTCCCAACACAGTAACTCATTTCGCAGCACACCAAACCACATGTTTCTTTAAACAACCAATACATTTTTGTTTGTGATGAATTTATGTCACTTCACAAGACATACGGGAAACAATATCTATTCAATGCAAATGAATGGACATTCAACAAATTGTTTCGTTGTGGGTAGGATTGTTCTACAAAATATGAGAGTTATGAAACAATTTTAAATACGTTTAAACCATAGAGATCACATCAAAAGGTTATAAAACTGCATGCCTGTATCATAAAATGGTCACACGTTCGACAACTCAGGATGTTTTGTTTTACGTTTCTGGAGTAAGCCTACACAGTATAAAGCACCACGAAGACGGACAGAATACACTGAGACAATGGAGCCCAATACTCCTCCTCTGAGGATCATTTGAAATGAAGTGCAGTGGGGAGAATGAAAGGCTTTCTGTTCTGCAAACATGACATTTTCTTGTCACTGGCTCTGCTAGCCTCAAGTTTTTCTGTTACTAGTTCTTCAAACCTATGTTTTGCCAGGCAGCAACAAGAGTGCCATAACTTTCCTAACGATTGGAAGCAAGGTATTGAGGCTCTTTAAGTTTGCGACTGAAAGCAGTAAGGGCACTATGGCAGCATGCAGAAGGCACAGAAGCACAATAAAACATTACAATGCTTGACAAACACATTCACAAGTAAAGCAATATAACAGCAATAGCGTGAAAATGGAAGGGGAATGAAGTTGGGGTGGGGTAGGTAGGTACCATTGTACTGTTCCAATCCCACAACTGATTATCTGTATTTCAACCCTCTGTCGATCTACGTTCATTTGGATCTCCGACTCATATAGAGTTTCTCTTTCTTTTTCTCAGTCCGAGTATTCATAAGACTAAATCCTCAACTTAGTCCAACATTAAAATAAGTTATCTTCGGTAATAAAAGGAAGAGAGGGCAACGCACACATATTGCACACACAAATATCCACAGTTTGTGTCCTCCGGCAAGATCAAACAATAACTTGCCAGTGAGGCATGGTAACACACATGATATTGCACAACGAATTAAAAAGCAACAACTGTCATCACAAATACTGGATTACGCTCCAAAATGCCTTGCACTTCACGTATCACTTTATCCTTACACTCTCATTCCTTTCTGGTAATCAGCACTGTCATTTCATCTCCAAGTACACCAAAAGTACAAGATGAAGTAAACTTTTCGTGATGAAAACAACCAGGGTTAAAATTCTGAAAAAGGCTGTAATTCATTTAATGAACGGTTAAATTCTTCCTGTCAGGTGTTTTGATTCAGGGGTGGTGCTCTCAAACCGTACAAAATGGAAGGGCACACACTGGACACTGGACACTGTCTAGGGTTTGGATAAGGAGCAACACGGTGTAGACAACACGAGGAGTTCTAAGTATTTACATGATGTGCACGCCACTTTCTGTCAGGGCAAGTCATGTTTCCTCTGACACAGTCAGGTTGTTCTCCAAAGCAAGCCACTTGGCCCATACCACACCTTTTTGTGCTTCAAGGTCAAATAAAGAATTCTTTTCACCTGGTCGTAAAATATTGTGCACAAATTGCAAGCAAAGCTTCTGCTGTCCCGGAGAAGGAGCCTTTGCATGATCAGTTGTAGGTTGACAAAAGGCGAGATGCGTGTGACAGTGAGTCTTCAAGGCAAAGCAGTCGCTATGTACGCTGTGCAAACTCGATTGTGTCTGTTGTAAATCAAGACCGCAGAGCAATATCTCCAAGCCACCCGTGTCAGGGATACAACTTACAAGGCTTTTCCCGTGCAGCGCAAAACTTTGACAGCCTTTAAGCCATCCTGTCAGCTTTTAGCCTGATCAGTAGAGTGTCCATTGCAAAACTGTGACAGCCTCCTAGCCATCCTGTCAGCTCTTATAGCTTCACACTATATGTAGCCTGACGTGTCCAGTTTCTGGAGCAAAACGAGACCGCAGAAGGAAACATCCCCCAAGCCATGGTGTCGGGGCGTTATTCGATGTGCAGCCTGACGTGCTTGAAGGTCCTGTCGACGTAGGGCTTCCACTTGTAGCCCAGGATGCGCGGCACCTGGTCAAAGGCCAGGTCGTAGTTCCTCCCGTGTGTCCTCAGCCAGCGATGAAAGTCGGGCGTCCAGTTCTTGGCGCGCGGCCACTCGCACTTCTTGATGAGCGCGTTCTTGCGCACGATGAACCACCTCAGCTTCTTGCCCTCCTTGGCCAGCAGTAGCAGGGTGGCGAGTGAGATCCGCTCCCTGATCACCAGCGTGTGCAGCTTGGGACACTCGCGCACCAGCCTCAGGAAGCTGGCGTCAGCACGCTCGTGGAACTTGCGCGAGCCGTGGTTCCTGGGCAGCGCCTCCTGTACGACGTACTCCAGGTACTTGCCGTAGTACTCCACCAGCCACGTGGTCAGCTCGGGCTGCAGGCGGTGGTACGGCGTGCGGAAGATCACGCCTCGGACCGGCGCGTGCGGCTGGAGCATGAGCGGGGTCTTGGTGAGCCCCTCAATCTCGAGGAAGACCCGCTTGTGGGGCGCCATCTCTTTGAAGAGCTTCCAGGCCTCGCCCGGCACTGGGTCGCAGGGACAGGTGTATGCGTCCTGTACGATGTGCAGCTGACGGAGCTGCGTGCCGCCCAGCAGCAGGATGACCTCCTCGCTCAGGTGTTGCGGCGACAGCTTCAGCTTGACCAGCTGCACGAACTGCGTCACCTCGCATATCGGGAGCGGGATCTGAGGGGAGAGGAGAGACACATTTTTAAGCTTCTGACAGTGCATCTGTGAAGGGGATCAATGCAGTGTATGGCTGTTGAGATTAGGACTCACTGTCACTGTCAATTTTATTGTCCTTACAAAAACAAGGAACATTGCCTAGCAGTGTCAGGCGGTTACACACACAAAATACATTTAATTTGAACGCACAGTTATAAGCTGATACTTGAACTAGAACATTAAATAAGCTTCAGGGATAGCAAAGAACACGTACAGTGTCACGCAGCAGCTCTGGAGTGCTACCAGTGAACATGACACACTTAATTAACTTGTACAGGTCCAGAGACTGACACACTTAACTTGTACAGGTCCAGAGACTGACACACTTAACTTGTACAGGTCCAGAGACTGACACACTTAACTTGTACAGGTCCAGAGACTGACACACTTAACTTGTACAGGTCCAGAGACTGACACACTTAACTTGTACAGGTCCAGAGACTGACACACTTAACTTGTACAGGTCCAGAGACTGACACACTTAACTTGTACAGGTCCAGAGACTGACACACTTAACTTGTACAGGTCCAGAGACTGACACACTTAACTTGTACAGGTCCAGAGACTGACACACTTAACTTGTACAGGTCCAGAGACTGACACACTTAACTTGTACAGGTCCAGAGACTGACACACTTAACTTGTACAGGTCCAGAGACTGACACACTTAACTTGTACAGGTCCAGAGACTGACACACTTAACTTGTACAGGTCCAGAGACTGACACACTTAACTTGTACAGGTCCAGAGACTGACACACTTAACTTGTACAGGTCCAGAGACTGACACACTTAACTTGTACAGGTCCAGAGACTGACACACTTAACTTGTACAGGTCCAGAGACTGACACAAAAACAATAACTGAGAAGTTCAAGAGAAAGCAAGGAATTCTCTGACTGTCTGGCAGTAGCGCTTCCGACACATGATTATAAAACAGTACATACCTTAGAACAGTTGAGGAGTTCCAGACACAGCAGAGACTCGGTACAATGTCTGACAGTGACATAAACCCCAGGGCCAGTAGGCCTACATACCTTAGAACAGTTGAGGAGTTCCAGAGACAGCAGAGACTCCGTGCAGTGTGTGACAGTGACACAAACCCCAGGGCCAGTACATACCTTAGAACAGTTGAGGAGTTCCAGAGACAGCAGAGACTCGGTGCAGTGTGTGTCAGTGACACAAACCCCAGGGCCAGTACATACCTTAGAACAGTTGAGGAGTTCCAGAGACAGCAGAGACTCGGTGCAGTGTGTGTCAGTGACACAAACCCCAGGGCCAGTACATACCTTAGAACAGTTGAGGAGTTCCAGAGACAACAGAGACTCCGTGCAGTGTGTGACAGTGACACAAACCCCAGGGCCAGTACATACCTTAGAACAGTTGAGGAGTTCCAGAGACAACAGAGACTCCGTGCAGTGTGTGACAGTGACACAAACCCCAGGGCCAGTACATACCTTAGAACAGTTGAGGAGTTCCAGAGACAACAGAGACTCTGTGCAGTGTCTGACAGTGACACAACCCCCAGGGCCAGTACATACCTTAGAACAGTTGAGGAGTTCCAGAGACAGCAGAGACTCTGTGCAGTGTCTGACAGTGACACAAACCCCAGGGCCAGTACATACCTTAGAACAGTTGAGGAGTTCCACAGACAGCAGAGACTCTGTGCAGTCTGTGTCTGACAGTGACACAAACCCCAGGGCCAGTACATACCTTAGAACAGTTGAGGAGTTCCAGAGACAGCAGAGACTCCGTGCAGTGTGTGACAGTGACACAAACCCCAGGGCTAGTACATACCTTAGAACAGTTGAGGAGTTCCAGAAACGACAGAGACTCCGTGCAGTGTGTGACAGTGACACAAACCCCAGGGCCAGTACATACCTTAGAACAGTTGAGGAGTTCCAGAGACAACAGAGACTCCGTGCAGTGTGTGACAGTGACACAAACCCCAGGGCCAGTACATACCTTATAACAGTTGAGGAGTTCCAGAGACAGCAGAGTGACTCGGTGCAGTGTGTGTCAGTGACACAAACCCCAGGGCCAGTACATACCTTAGAACAGTTGAGGAGTTCCAGAGACAACAGAGACTCCGTGCAGTGTCTGGCAGCAGCGGCCAGCAGACCAGGAACCTCCTCCACGTCCAGCAACAACTGGTTGACCGCCAGGTGGCGCATCTGCTGCATGGTGCCCAACAGGTACTGCACGTGTCAAACATACAAATCAGGTTTTAGTTACACTGAAGTCTGTTCACTGTTCTCAGCTCAGCCAAATTACAACGAGAAAATGGCCAGAATAGACAAATGCGTTTTAACACACCTTCATTGCAACTACCATAATTTAAAGTATAATGGACAGTTTCATACAGACATATTAGACACCATAGACAACTTTTCGATTATCCAACCTTTCTGCAGTCACTGGCATCTTTGATGTTTATATATTGACCAGCTATGACTATCTTTTGTCGATTCAAAACACTGTCGTCCAAAGACGTAGTACCGTACGGCTACCTATATGGCGGTCTGATGGAAAATAGTCGTAGGGATCTTCTCGTTTGGATGACAGAGTCATCTTTTCTGCGCTGTCAGATTTTCTGTAGTAGGTGGCCCTGTGACTGTTGAGCGCGGTACGCTGGCTACAAAATCGCAACAACATAGAAACACTACGCCTGTCGAAGATCCGTCAACAGTAGCTCCAACTCTGATTCCAAGAACACTTTGGAATACTGGACTACCCAAGAGTTATCCAAATTCTGATTCTAGGGCCAACTCTACTACACTAACCGAGATATGTAAAACAAAAGTCTGATTCTAAGGCCACTCATACTTCCCTCTCCGAGAGATAACAAAAGTCTGATTCTAAGGCCACTCATACTTCCCTCTCCGAGAGATAACAAAAGTTTGATTCTAAGGCCACTCATACTTCCCTCTCCGAGAGATAACAAAAGTCTGATTCTAAGGCCACTCATACTTCCCTCTCCGAGAGATAACAAAATTCTGATTCTAAGGCCATGTATCCATTCCCTCTCCAAAAGATTATTCTGATTCTAAGGCCACTTATACTTCTTTCTCCAATATATATAATTCTGAGTCTAAGGCCACTTATACTTCTTTCTCCAAGATATAATTCTTATTCCAAGGCCATTCATACTTCACTCTCAGAGATAACCAAACTCTGATTTTAAGGCCACTCATACTTCAATCTCCCAGAGATAATAAGAGTCGAAGTCCACCATCAACTTCGCTCTTCGGGAGAGAACCGAAAACTAATTTCACGGCTACGCATCTCACCTTGACCTTGTCGAGAATGTTGCCGCCTGTGCCGATGACAGCGACGCCGTTGACGCCGCGACTCTCACAGGCGAAGGTGAAGCGGAATGTGTGAAGCAGGGGCATGGGGAAGTCACTGTAGTACTCCAGGTAGGCGGCCAGCACGCGCAGGAACTCGTACAGGTTGTAGTAGTCGCTGATGGGGGTCACCACGATACGCTTGAAGAAGCAGCCCACCCGCATGAAGCAGAGCTGTGGACACATAACAAGTTGTTGTGACTGACGGAACACTGGTTTAAACAGTGTTGTATTCAACAGTTGTGGACACATAACAAGTTGTTGTGACTGACGGAACACTGGTTTAAACAGTGTTGTATTCAACAGTTGTGGACACATAACAAGTTGTTGTGACTGACGGAACACTGGTTTAAACAGTGTTGTATTCAACAGTTGTGGACACATAACAAGTTGTTGTGACTGACGGAACACTGGTTTAAACAGTGTTGTATTCAACAGTTGTGGACACATAACAAGTTGTTGTGACTGACGGAACACTGGTTTAAACAGTGTTGTATTCAACAGTTGTGGACACATAACACGTTGTTGTGACTGACGGAACACTGGTTTAAACAGTGTTGTATTCAACAGTTGTGGACACATAACAAGTTGTTGTGACTGACGGAACATTGGGTTAAACAGTGTTGTATTCAACAGTTGTGGACACATAACAAGTTGTTGTGACTGACGGAACATTGGGTTAAACAGTGTTGTATTCAACAGTTGTGGACACATAACAAGTTGTTGTGACTGACGGAACATTGGGTTAAACAGTGTTGTATTCAACAGTTGTGGACACATAACAAGTTGTTGTGACTGACGGAACACTGGTTTAAACAGTGTTGTATTCAACAGTTGTGGACACATAACAAGGTGTTGTGACTGACGGAACACTGGTTTAAACAGTGTTGTATTCAACAGTTGTGGACACATAACAAGTTGTTGTGACTGACGGAACATTGGTTTAAACAGTGTTGTATTCAACAGTTGTGGACACATAACAAGTTGTTGTGACTGACGGAACACTGGTTTAAACAGTGTTGTATTCAACAGTTGTGGACACATAACAAGGTGTTGTGACTGACGGAACACTGGTTTAAACAGTGTTGTATTCAACAGTTGTGGACACATAACAAGTTGTTGTGACTGACGGAACATTGGTTTAAACAGTGTTGTATTCAACAGTTGTGGACACATAACAAGTTGTTGTGACTGACGGAACATTGGTTTAAACAGTGTTGTATTCAACAGTTGTGGACACATAACAAGTTGTTGTGACTGACGGAACATTGGGTTAAACAGTGTTGTATTCAACAGTTGTGGACACATAACAAGTTGTTGTGACTGACGGAACACTGGTTTAAACAGTGTTGTATTCAACAGTTGTGGACACATAACAAGTTGTTGTGACTGACGGAACACTGGTTTAAACAGTGTTGTATTCAACAGTTGTGGACACATAACAAGTTGTTGTGACTGACGGAACATTGGGTTAAACGGTGTTGTATTCAACAGTTGTGGACACATAACAAGTTGTTGTGACTGACGGAACACTGGTTTAAAGGCATATTAACTCGATGAATATACACGCTAATTGCTCTACCAACAGCTGGAGACATGCTAAATTAAGTTCCCTGCAAAATATTGTGGTCTAGGACCCCTTAAATGTTGAGATATTTGAATTTTTATTTTGATCTAGATCGTCCTATTTATAGATTTGCCAACAGAGGGAACGTTGACGCAAGGGAAATAACTCCGCGTCTTTGTTGACATCCTCACTTTTTCAGAGGCTAGAACAAGCTGTAATGCATGTATATGGTCCGCGCATTGCGACATATCGTCATTATATGGCCTTATGATGCATTTGACATCGATTGTGGGCAAACTACACTTTGTAAACACGGGAGCGCGTACATATGCCTTTAAACAGTGTTGTATTCAACAGTTGTGGACACATAACAAGTTGTTGTGACTGACGGAACACTGGTTTAAACAGTGTTGTATTCAACAGTTGTGGACACATAACAAGTTGTTGTGACTGACGGAACATTGGGTTAAACAGTGTTGTATTCAACAGTTGTGGACACATAACAAGTTGTTGTGACTGACGGAACACTGGTTTAAACAGTGTTGTATTCAACAGTTGTGGACACATAACAAGTTGTTGTGACTGACGGAACATTGGGTTAAACAGTGTTGTATTCAACAGTTGTGGACACATAACAAGTTGTTGTGACTGACGGAACACTGGTTTAAACAGTGTTGTATTCAACAGTTGTGGACACATAACAAGTTGTTGTGACTGACGGAACATTGGTTTAAACAGTGTTGTATTCAACAGTTGTGGACACATAACAAGTTGTTGTGACTGACGGAACATTGGTTTAAACAGTGTTGTATTCAACAGTTGTGGACACATAACAAGTTGTTGTGACTGACGGAACACTGGTTTAAACAGTGTTGTATTCAACAGTTGTGGACACATAACAAGTTGTTGTGACTGACGGAACATTGGGTTAAACAGTGTTGTATTCAACAGTTGTGGGTACAATGCACAATGAGCTTATTTAGAAACAACAACAAGCTAAAAAACTTATAGTGGTGATCTTAAGAGGACAAAAACACACATATAAATGATATCTTGCGGCGAGACTTTCTTGATCTTCTTCTACGTTCATGGGCTGAAACTCCCACGTTCACTCATGTTTTTGCAAGAGTGAATGTTTACGTGTATGACCATTTTTACCCCGCCATTCAGGCAGCATACGCCGACCATGCAGTTAGAGAAACTGAGAGACTAGGTGACGACAGACAGACAGACAGACAGACAGACAGAGGGACAGAGACAGAGAAAAGAAAAGAGACAGAGATAGATAGGAAAAGAGAGAATCTTGCCATATTTCACAACCAGAAGAGAATTACGGGCCCCTACACTGACCTGTGTCTTCCTGGGGCAGAGTTCCCGCTGGTAGCCCTTGTAGAGGTTGAAGCGCCGCCTGGTCAGCGTTCTCTCCAGCAGCACGAAGGTCTCCCACACGCGGGGCGAGTAGAAGATCTCGTACCACGGCCGGCACACCTGTGACGCGTAGTGGCGCTGCTTGGGGTTCAGCAACACCAGGATGTCCTCAAGCAGGATCACGGGTAGCTCCTTCCACCCATCCTCGTAGAACTCCTCCTCGTCCAGCTCGCGACTTCCCAGCATGCACACCGTCTTGCTGCTGCTTGCGGTGGACGTCGAGCTCCTTTTCAACACACAGAAAAGAGTTTCATTGCGTCATACCTCACTTGTGTCTTCTCCGCAAGCGACTGAACTTGATGCTAGAAACGTCTTGTTTCTGTGTAATTAGTGTTGGTCTGTCTGTGCACTTCAAAGACCGCTGGGTGGAAATATCTGTTTTGTGTTGTCAATAACAAACCTTCCAACAACTTACCTTTCTTGACTAAATGTTTTAACATAGAGGGGGGAATCGAGACGAGGGTCGTGGTGTGTGTGTGTGTGTCTGTGTGTGTGTGTGTGTGTGTGTGTGTGTGTGTGTGTGTGTGTGTGTGTGTGTGTGTGTGTAGAGCGATTCAGGGTAAACTACTGGACCGATTTTTATGACATTTTTCATGAGAGTTCCTGGATATGATATCCCCAGACATTTTTTTTCATTTTTTTTATAAATGTCTTTGATGACGTCATATCCGGCATTTTGTAAAAGTTGAGGCGGCACTGTCACACCCTCATTTTTCAATAAAATTGATTGAAATTCTGGCCAAGCAATCTTCGACGAAGGCCGGACTTTGGTATTGCATTTCAGCTTGGAGGCTTAACAATTAATTAATGACTTTGGTCATTAAAAATCTGAAAAATGTAATTAAAATCATTTTTTTATAAAACGATTCAAAATTATGTTTATCGTATTCTTCATCATTTTCTGATTCCAAAAACATATAAATATGTTATATTTGGATTAAAACCAAGCTCTGAAAATTAAAAATATAAACATTATGATTAAAATTAAATTTCCGAAATCGATTTAAAAACAATTTCATCTTATTCCTTATCCGTTCCTGATTCCAATAACATATAGATATGGTATGTTTGGATTAAAAACACGTTCAGAGAGTAAAAAAGAATAGAGATATAGAAAAGCGTGCTATCCTCCTCAGCGCAACCGCAACCGCTACCGCGCTTTTCTGGATTGTTAATTTCACTGCCTTTGCCACGAGCGGTGGACAGACGATGCTACGAGTGTACGGTCTTGCGGAAAAAATGCAATGCGTTCAGTTTCATTTTGTGAGCTCGACAGCTTGACTAAATGTTGTTATTTCGCCTTACGCGACTTGTTTCTTCTTCTTCTTCTTCTGCGTTCGTGGGCTGAAACTCCCACGTACACTCGTGTTTTTTTGCATGTAACCCCCTGGGGTTTTACTAAATTAACATTTGCCTTGCCTTGACTTGGTGTCGATGTCATCGTTGTGGTGTTTTCGGTCGTTGTGGTCTCTGCTATCCTTGTCGTGGTTGTGGTCTCGGCTATCCTCGTCCTCCTCCTTCCCCTCGCTGTCCTCGTCTCCCGATGATTGACAGTAGGAGGCGGAGCCTTTCGGGGAGAGGGAGGACTTGTGTGAGCGGTAGGGGGACTGGGAGGAGCTGTTGGAGTGGAACCTCCTCTTCCTGCCCTTGCTGTACGTCTCCTCGTCACTGTCCACGTCACGGCGGGGGTCCCCATCCTCCCCCGGACCAACGGCGTCTGGAGGACACGCCTCGAAGAAGGCGGCGGCCGCCTCAGGCCCTCCGTTGTCGTTGTCGTCGCCGACGTCGTCGTCGTCTTCGGTGTAGTCTCTGCGGAAGCCGCGGAGGCTGCATGCAGGTCCGGAGAAGATTCCGGTGCGATTCCTCGCCATGGTCACTGTCTTTGTCTGTGTTCTGTGTGGGCAAAACAGGTAAGTCAGACTAAGAAATGGTGACAGACTGACACAACATATTGACAGACTAAGAAATGGTGACAGACTGACACAACATATGTGACCCTCCACCACGAAATGAGTCGCATGTCACCTCGCGCGGTTCTGCGCAAGGCTTGATATAAGTCCGGAGAGTGTATGGTAACAGCGTGAGGGTCACCTTAGTCACAGGCTTATAACTCAAACAGTTTTCGCTCTTTTCTAAAACGGTTTTCACCACTGGATAGAGCATAAAAAACTCTTTATGAAAATGTAAAAATATGAAAATCATGCAAAGGTGACATGCGACTCATTTCGTGGTGGAGGGTCACATATTGTCAGACTAAGAAATGGTGACAGACTGACACAACATATTGTCAGACTAAGAAATGGTGACAGACTGACACAACATATTGTCAGACTAAGAAATGGTGACAGACTGACACAACATATTGACAGACTAAGAAATGGTGACAGACTGACACAACATATTGACAGACTAAGAAATGGTGACAGACTGACACAACATATTGACAGACTAAGAAATGGTGACAGACTGACACAACATATTGACAGACTAAGAAATGGTGACAGACTGACACAACATATTGACAGACTAAGAAATGGTGACAGACTGACACAACATATTGTCAGACTAAGAAATGGTGACAGACTGACACAACATATTGACAGACTAAGAAATGGTGACAGACTGACACAACATATTGACAGACTAAGAAATGGTGACAGACTGACACAACATATTGACAGACTAAGAAATGGTGACAGACTGACACAACATATTGACAGACTAAGAAATGGTGACAGACAAACACAACATATTGACATCATTTTCACGTCTTTAGATATTGAGCTGGATGACCACAAGCCATCACACATTTCACATCTCTCTCTTTCTGTATCTCTGTCTCTGTCTCTCTCTCTCTCTGTATCTCTCTCTCTCAGTATCTCTCTCTCTGTCTCTCACGTACGCTCTCTCTCTCTCTCACTCTCTCTGTTTCTCTCTCTCTCTCTCTCTCGTTCTGTATCTCTCTCTGTCTCTCACTCTCTCTCTCTCTCTCTGTCTCTCTCACTCTCTCTCTCTCACTTTCTCTCTCTGTATCTCTCTCTCTTTCTGTATCTCTCTCTCTCTTTCTCTGTCTCTCTCTCACTCTCTCTCTCTGTCTCTGTCTTTCTCTCACTCTCTCTCTCTCACTCTCTCTCTCTCTCTCTCTCTCTGTCTCTCTCTCTCATACCGCTACCACCACTATCGTCACCACCAATCACAACAACGTATCTCTCTCTCTCTCTCTCTCTCTCTCTCTCTCTCTCTCTCTCTCTCTCTCTCTCTCTCTCTCTCTCTCTCTCTCTCTCTTTTATGCCGCTACCACCACAATCGTCACCACCAATCACAACAACGTCAAAATCAGCCACAAAGTTTCACCTCTAGCTATGTATCACCAGCAGAGAGAGAACGGTGTCTGCCGGCTCGGTATGAAGAGATACCAAATGGGAGAAGCATACACAGCAAGAAATCAAAGTTACAGCATAGTTTTTGACATATAAAACAAACTTTCGTCTCGTGTGAGCCTCTGCGGAGAAGTAAAAACACAAATTAGGGAAACTAAATTTAATACAGGACCATGGGAATTGAGCTGCGACAAATTGTTGCAATCATTTCCGATCGGTTTGTAATGTGTGCAACGCTTGGAGAAGAGTGCCGCGTGGTTTGGACAACAGGATCAAAGGAAAGCCTGTTATTGTTATCGGTGCCTGTTCGTTCGCTGATGCGCGAGCAAAGACGACAGTGTCATGTAAAAGTGACACCGTGGGAGCCATCCACATTTGTGGAATTGCTGCCCTGACGCAAGATTTACTAGCGGCTAGCGCCTCGCTTTGCAAGACAGCGAGGGACTATAAGAAACGATTTTGTCACAAGCCAGGCAAGAATTAAACACGATTTGTTGATTCCAAAAGAGTCGTCGGCATTGATCGGTAAACAGCAACACCACAGTCAATCGGATTGGCAGCTGTGTAGCCGCCCTTTTTCTTGTGTAGCAAGCACCTTCACAGGCATTCTCGCCTACTCTTGCCAAATCCTAGTGTTCCTCGCGGCGAGAAGTTCCTATTATTATATGAAACGCTACTTTCTTGCCCCACTCGTTTAACTCGCCAAATCTCGCTGCTGAGAAACGGGAGACTAATTGCCGTGTACACGTGACCAGAAAAACGCGGCGTTAAAACACAGAACGGGACCTTGGGGCTGCTGTCATAAATAGCCACAAGGAATTATTTCTTTGTCCGGGCTGTGCGTGACAAGAAGGCATAAGATTGGCCAGATGTCATGCATTCAGTAGTAAAGTACTTCATGCCAGCTAAACATGTGTCGTTTTATCTATCACTTTTTTCTCACTCCTAATGAGACAAAAATGAACAAAAAGCTTTTTGTTCTTCATTGTGGAGTTTGGAGAGCTAACCACGACACCGACAGAACAGAGCACAGGAAAATGTGCACAGTGTAGACACGCTGTACCATAGTGTAGACACGCTGTACCATGTACAGCATTAGTGGTGTTGGTGTCTTTTCTGTGCATCAAGAGTCATATGGACATTCTGTTGGAATGTAAACTCTAAGATGTCAAATTAAAAACGACTTTGTTCCCTTGGGATTCACTGGAAGTTGCACATAGTCGGTTAACATTACTCAGTCTCTCATGTGTTGGCTTAATTACGTATCTGCATGTACAATGGTATCTTTCCATATTGTGGTGAATGTCGATTTCCCTGTTAGACTAAGGGAGACGACTCCATTAGATTCCCCCTGTACCGGAAGTGTAAAGCCACGCAGTGGCGGGTAAGACAGGGAGAACGAACTGAGACACAGACGAGACAACACCTGATAACCCGGAACTCTTCGACCTTCTTCGAGACTGAGGAAGTTCGAGTTGCAGCCTTTAACGGTAAGTTCGTTAGAGGCGCTTATTGTGCTTAGTTTCCCCCGGGGAAGCTCAGCACCATGAATTAATGTAGCTAGCGCAAGGCGGCTGGGTAAACCCCAGCCGCAGTGCGTGTTTACATGTTAAGTGTTGCGTGTGTAACGTCCTGTCAACCGTCCTGTCATTTATGTAAAGCTCGGCTTTCACCACAATGGTGTCAGAAGTTCGTCTAAAGAACCTGCGCCGGCGTAAATGTAGCTGTGTTATTTTTTTTGCTGAGTTTCTGCGGGAGGGAATGCCCTAACGGACATAGGAGTCCCTGACACGATTTTCTATCTGGGTGGGCGTGTCAGTCGTCAGTTTTTGTTGTATGTTTCGGCATACATGTCTCGGCAACCTCTGGTCCCCCCAGTTTCAGTGAGGTTCACAACCCTTCCAATCAAAGAGGGACGGTGGCAGGTTCTGGCGCCGCTTACCCTAAAAGGCACGTTACAAGGGGTGGGAATAAGTTGCATCTCCCCTGCACCTAACTGGGAACGCGGGTTGCTACGGGGTAGGCCCTGTGTGTTCGAGAGCCTAGAAATGTGGTTGTGGAGGTTGTTGGTTTTTTTTTAGAAAGGGGAGGAGGGTTAAGCGCACAACCCGCCTTGGGACGTCCTTCACCTGGGGGAAGTGGGTGTCTGATAGGCGTGTGCAAAAGCCTGCGCTTGACTGTTGTGGACATGCCCTGGTGTACTGTAGTGCCATCCAACACTGGGCGGCCCAAGCAAAGGCCTTGAGCTGAAAGGCTGCAGCATGCAGTTGGAGAACTACAGGGGACTAGCCGTCCCAAGTGCAGTGTCCCCTCAGCAATATGCGCGCTTCTCTGCGCCTCAAACCACTCCATGAAGTACCCTTCCAAGGCACAACGCTCCCCTGCCAGGCTTGACGAGGTGCCTGGTCCACAACGCTCCCCTGCCAGGCTTGACGAGGTGCCTGGTCCACAACGCTCCCCTGCCAGGCTTGACGAGGTGCCTGGTCCACAACGCTCCCCTGCCAGGTTTGACGAGGTGCCTGGTCCACGGTGGCAGGAAGACCCGCATACCCCCAGCACACCTTGCTTGGGCAATGTGCAGCGGAGCGAGGAAGTATGAGGATAGAGCCCGCATGCCTAGCAGTGTCCCCAGGAAGACATCTGGCTACCACCACCGGTCCCAAAGAAGAGCCCCCTTCCCGGGACGGCATCTGCTGTCGAGTTGAGGGGCCCTCTTTTCAAAACGGGGAGGAATGTGGTGAATGTCGATTTCCCTGTTAGACTAAGGGAGACGACTCCATTAGATTCCCCCTGTACCGGAAGTGTAAAGCCACGCAGTGGCGGGTAAGACAGGGAGAACGAACTGAGACACAGACGAGACAACACCTGATAACCCGGAACTCTTCGACCTTCTTCGAGACTGAGGAAGTTCGAGTTGCAGCCTTTAACGGTAAGTCCGTTAGAGGCGCTTATTGTGCTTAGTTTCCCCCGGGGAAGCTCAGCACCATGAATTAATGTAGCTAGCGCAAGGCGGCTGGGTAAACCCCGGCCGCAGTGCGTGTTTACATGTTAAGTGTTGCGTGCGTAACGTCCTGTCAACCGTCCTGTCATTTATGTAAAGCTCGGCTTTCACCACAATATGACGCTGTGTGGCAAAACACACTTTGTTTTCAGTAACCAGTTATGTTGAGTTGTCATAGCAGTCAGTCTGGTAGACTTAACTCGAGTTCTGCCAGAAAGGTGACTTCATTGACAAGGTATGAAAGGTAGGGAACATCATGTCGGGCTCCAAATGAGAATTGCCTCCATTGTGGCAATCATGACTTCATTCAATTTTCCGGTAAAATCATTCAGCACACCAATTCCCTCTCACTCTCGTGCATTAGCATATCAAACTCCGTAGTTGTATCCCTGTTAATAAGATGAATCCGCACGATCCCGGCTGACTCATCGGGCTGTGACACAAAGCAGACGCTCAAAGCTGCCAACTTCCGCTAATAACGCAGCAAATGTTGCAGGCCCGCAGTAAATCGAAATTATTTTGTCTAGGGTCCCTGACTGGTCGTTCATCAATTCTTGCCGTGACTTGTTACTCAATGTTTCGTGTATCTGTTGAGGTTATTGTGTTGACTTCTTCACACTACATTACTTACCTTTTACCCCACGAGCAATTTCTGCGAATGTGACATTAAAATTATGTTTGCGCGCTTTTATTTGGACGACTGACAGGACAAGACTTGACTGTTTATCTAACATTACGGTGTCTCGATTTACAACAGGGCAAGCCTCAATTTATACACAACTTCTAGGACATAAAAAACTTTGTGTAAACTTAATTTGACTGTAAAATATCGTAGCTTAATCACACGTACAAACACGGTAATTTCCATTCACTAAGTGTTGTATGGTTGAGCGCGTTGCCCTGCAAGGGTCAGGTTTAGTGACGACATTGCTATGAATGTATGATGAGTAGCCAGAGCTCGGTCAGATGAGTGAATGGTGACACAGCGCTCACTGAGAACAGCATGCACATTTAATCTCACTTTTAATTCCTTGACCGGACAACCGGCCCCGGTCATCATATTCAAAATTCTGTATCATAAAGTCTGTCTGGTAGATTTTTCTCTAATTTGCTACACTTGGTTTAACACATTCTGATAATATCACAGACAATATACCAACAAAATATTTCTAAGCGAAGTTGATTTGGGGGTCAATCGCTGTGGTATATTTTGAAAGAGGTGATTGTGTTGATGTTAAAACCCATTCAAGAGGGCCCCAAAGGGTTTAAAATCGTGATCGTGATTAGCGATTTTTGACCTTCCTGTGACCGTGATTGCCGAAATTTCCATTTCTCTGATCGTGATGGGACTTTGCCCGTGATCCGTGATGACAAAAAAATCAAGTCTCGTGATCGTGATCGTCATTTGTTTTCGTGATCGTGATGGGCATTATTGCAAAGCATTTTATTTTCAACGTATACTTTTCACAGCTGTATCACTCTATGATCCATTATTCGTCAAGGTGTTCGTGATCGTGAAAACAAAAATCAAGGTAACTGTGATCGTGAAAGCTAAAATGTCCCTTCCCGTGATCGTGATGATACCCCCCCTTTGGGGCCCTCATTCAACATGCTCAATCCGTCTGGCATGCTTGCACACACATATCGACTCGCGTTCAACTTTCAGGGAAGGTCATGAACACGTAGGGATAATACCTAACAAACAAAAGGCTACACGACTTGTTGTTGTTTCCAACCCAGAAGAGAGGCAGCCCCATGAAGCCCAGTCGCCCACTTTGATGTCATTAATTGCCATACTTGTGGTGCGATGTCCAACACATCGTGTCGTGTGTGACTTGATTAAGGTACAATCACTAGTGGATGAAATACTACAAGTAGCCATCACCGTTCATTGGCTCGATCGACGCCCGTTTTTAGCCGCTTGCTTTCCTTTATATAATAAACCGTCCATAGATCGTCGTTCATTGTATGCCATCGAGAATAGAGGATTATGGGTAGAGAAATCCTTTCATACAATGACGTCAGCGCCTTTTGGCGATTGATCAATGCATTTCGTTGCAATAATGTCGGTCACGCTTGAAGTCATTGCTACTTGATATTGCTTTCCGAACTTATGCAAAGTGGCCGGGAGCGTAGGGTCAGTTATTAACTGAACTTGCCTCGAACAGTGAGATAAAGAGAACAGTACATAAATAGGAACGAAGAAACTCGGAAACTCGAGTTGAGTCAATACTGATCGCCCACGCACGAGAACTCAAAATTAATGTGGTATTTGAAGTTAAAATCTTCCTCGCTTACAGTGCGACAGAATAGCTCAGTTGGTAAAGCGCCCGATCGTTTTCCATAACATTCGTGGTCCCGGGTTATATCCTCTTCCACGGCAATATTTGTTTTTCTTCTGAACTCGTTATTCTTGTATTTTTTTTTCATTTTCCTCATTCCAAACGTTTTGGATGATGTAATAAATCGAAAAATAAAAAAGTTGCATAATTATTGAGTACTTCCAGCGGGACAATTTCCCCAGAATTACCCATTCTTTTTATGTTTTTGTAACATCGACTTTGGTGAAAATGTAATGCCCAATGGGCAGCACCGCGACTACATGTAATGAAACACAAATACGAACGGGGAAACCGACGAGTCAATAAGTGCTCGATTCGAGAGCCCGGGCACGTGACAGTTATTTTAGCAGTTCAAGGTTTAATTTTTACGCCTTTATCTCGTGTAACTCGATGGCGGGGTGGTAAGACGTTCGCCTCCAGAACCGGCGGTCTTGAGTTCGAGTCCCCTAAGTGGCAAGAGATGCAAAACATTTTGTTCTTAATTGTTCAACTTTGTTTCTTCTTTTCTGAACTCAATACTCTTGTATTTTATTCTTTTTACATTTAGTCAAGTTTTGACTAAATGTTTTAACATAGAGGGGGGAATCGAGACGAGGGTCGCGGTGTATGTGTGTGTGTGTGTGTGTGTGTGTGTGTGTGTGTGTCTGTGTGTGTGTGTCTGTCTGTCTGTCTGTCTGTGTGTGTGTGTAGAGCGATTCAGACTAAACTACTGGACCGATCTTTATGAAATTTGACATGAGAGTTCCTGGGTATGATATCCCCGGACGTTTTTTTCTTTTTTTCGATAAATACCTTTGATGACGTCATATCCGGCTTTTTGTAAAAGTTGAGGCGGCACTGTCACACCTTCATTTTTCAATTAAATTGATTGAAATTTTGGCAAATCAATCTTCGAAGAAGGCCGGGGTTTGGTATTGCATTTCAGCTTGGTGGCTTAAAAACTAATGAGTGAGTTTGGTCATTAAAAATCGGAAA